>NW_004524962.1:637748-696661 GCF_000260255.1 Octodon degus
GAAAACTTCCCCAATATGGGGAAACAATATGACATTCAGGTAACTCAAGCATATAGAACACCAAAGAACATCAACCCAAGTAAAAACACACCCAGACATATAATAGGAGCATAGAAATCCAGCAAAAAATCAATATACTAAAAGGGACTAGAGAAAAGAAACAGATCACATTAATAAGAAAACCCATCAGAATATTGGCAGATTTCTCTAAACAAACCTTGAAATCAAGAAGAGTACAGAGCAAAATACTTCAAGTCGTATATGAAAACAATTTTAAGCTCAGAATACTATACTCTGCAAAATCATCTTTCATGTTTGATGGAGAAGTGAAACACTTCCATGATAAATAACAACTAAAGAATTTCATAATGACAAAGCCAACACTACACAGACTAATAAAAGATATTCTAGAGATTGACCAACATGAACACAACTACATGAATGAGAATGAAAAGAACACAGCATACAGGGCAAACAATTAAACACAAGAGAAAAAGGGGTAAAGAACTGCAAGTAAATAGCATATCAATCATAAGTCAATATATCTCAATTATAACCATCAATGTAAATGGACTCAGTTCATCAATACAAAGAAATAGACTTGCACAGTGGATTAGGAAGAAAAATCTAGCAATATGATGTATACAAGAAATAGACTTAAATTATAAAGCAATTCATACAGCGGTTGGGCAGGGAAGATGACTCAGTAGAATAAGCACTTGCCTGGCAAGTGCAAGGGTCTGAGTTCAATCCTGGGTTCTGGAAAAAAAAAGAAAAAAAAACCTCATAAGCTGAACTGAAAAGATAGAAAACAATACGATATGCCCCAGCACTTCCGAAAAAAGCATGAGTAGCAATCCTGTTGGCAGACAGTCTGAACTTCAAAGCAAGAATTATCAAAGTAAAGAAGCCCACTATCTACTGGTTAGCAGAAAAGTTCAACAGGAAGAGGTAAAACTAATAAATGTATACACATCAAACATGGAAGCACCACAATACATAGTACAAATCTTAATGGACATGAAAAATCTAATATTCAGTGCTGCAAACTTAATAGGAGACCTTAATACAATTTTATCGCAAAAAATCAAAGCAAGAAGACAAAAAATTAGCAAAAAAAGTAGCAGAACTAAACCAGAACTTTGAAGAAATGGTTTTATTGGATATACATAGTGTTCCACTCAACCACAGCTGAATACATATTTTTTTTCAGACACACATGAGACACTTTCTAAAATAGACCACATTCTAGTCCATAGTTCTTGCTTGAGTATATGTAAGAAAACAGAAATTACTCTGTGTATATTATCTGACAACAGTGCAATGAAAGTGGACAATGAAAACCAGAAAAACCCCATAAATACATGGAAATTAAACAATAACCTCTTCAGCATCCAATGGATTACAGATCAATTTATACAAGAAATACGACAATATCTACAATTCAGTGAAAATTCAATCACAAATAATTGGAATTTATGGAATACAATGAAAATAGTTCTTAGTAGGAAATTTGTAGCTATGAACTCACACATTAGGAAAATAGAATGGGAACAAATAAATTCCCTAATGCTGCAACTCAAACATCTACAAAAATAATAGCAAATGAAAACCAAAGCCCAAAGACCGAAGGAAATTATAAAGATTACATTAGAAATTAATTCAATCGAGACAAAGAAAACAATTCAAAGAATTAATGAATCAAAAAGCTGGTTCTTTGAAAGATTAAGTAAAATTGATAAGACCCTATTTAACCTCACCAAAAAGAGGAAATAAAAAACTCAAATACAAGCAATAAGGAATGAAAAGTGTGAAATTACCACAGAGCCAGAGGAAATTTAGAAGTTCATCAATAATTACTTTGAGAATCTTTACTTTCACAGAATAGGAGACATAGAAGAAACGGAAAGATTTCTAGAAAGGTACAAGTTACCAAAACTGAATGAAGAAGATATAAGAACACTCAATATCCCAATAACAGCCAATGAACTACAAATGTAATTAAAAAAAAAAAAAACCTACTGACAAAGAAACGGCTATGTACTCATGGATTCACAGCTGAATTCTACAAGGAATTTATGAAAGATATAATTCCTATACTCCTCAAACATTTCAGTGAAATGGAACAGGAAGCAATTTTCCCAAAATAATTCCTGGAGGCAAGTGTTATACTGATTCGAAAACCAGGGAAAGATGCAAATAAAAAAGAGAACTACAGGTTGATCACCCTCATGAACATAAATATAAATTCCTCAATATTATCCTAACAAATAGAATAAAACAAATCATCGAGATGATTATACACCATGACCAGGTAGGATTCATCCCAGAGATGCAAGGATGATCCAATATATGCAAATCTGTTAATGTAATGCACTATAATCAATAAAGCTAAATCCAAAAATTACACAAGCATTTCAATTGATGAGGAAAGGGCTTTTGACCAAGTCTGACACTCATTCATATTCAAAGTCCTACAGAAAATTGAAATAGATGGCTTCTACCTCAAACGGATAAAGGCCATCTATCACAACTCAATGGCTAACATAATTCTAAATGGTGAAAAACTGAAATCTTTTTCTTTCAGATCTGGTATAAGATAAGGATGTCCTCTATCACCACTCCTATTTAATATAGTTGTGGAATCATTAGCTAGAGCCATTAGACAAGAGAGAAAAATACAAGGAATAAGAATAGGTAAAGAAGTTAAAATATCTTCATTTCCAGATGACATGATACTCTACCTGGAAGACCCAAAAAGCTCCAGCAAGAAGCTAATAGAATTAATATACAAATTCAGCAACATAGAAGAATACAAATTCAATATCCTAATGTTAGTAGCATTCCTCTACACAGATAGCAAACACACTGAGTGTGAAATTAGTGAAACAATACCTTTTACAATGACAAAGCAGAAAATGCAATACTTAGGAATTAATTTAACTAGAGAAGTAAAAGGTCTAGTCAATAAAAATTATAGTACTCTGAAAAAAGAGATCATAGAGGATTTAAGAAAATGGAAAGATATTTCCTGGTCCTGGATAGGAAGAACGAACATTGTGAAAATGGCCATTATTATGGTTTCTATCTAGTTGATCCCACAAAGCCTCTTGTAAATCATAGGGCAGTCACTGTTTGAGGGACAGCACGTGGTTCGAGTGGCGTTGCCAAAGGACCAAGTCTGTGTTTTAGGAGGGGGCCAGAGAGGCATGAACCATTTACCAGGCTGGCCTGTGAATTCTCAGAGGTTTGGAGATGGTCATCCTGGACAAAGCAGCACCCCAACCTCTCTTCCAATGTCTTGAAACCTCCAGTCAGTGAGCTAAGTAAAGCTTTCCTTCTCACATTTTGAGTAAAGATATTTGTCCCTGCAACAACAGAAGAGTAACTAATACAGAATTTTGTTCCTGGAGTGGGGTCATTGCTGTGGCTGAACCTGACCATGTGGATTACCAGATTTTTGGACTAGCTTATGGGAAGCGATAGGAAACATTTGGAAATGTCGCCCACAAGAGAAGCACAGAAACAGCTTCAGCTGTTCTGTAGGGGAGATTCTGTTCAGAACTCACACCAGAAGACTGATAGACAACCTGTCTGTAAGGAACAGGCTGGGGAGGTTTCTGCTGGGAAGGAGAACTGTGTTGGTTGTTGGACTCCAGATCATTTGTGTCTTGGCTTCACATAAAGTTTATCTTAACTTTGCCTATGGTCACAGACTTTGCCTGAGACTGAAATTAAACATGGAGGACTGATTAATCTTTCAAAAGAAATTTCAAAAAAGTCAAATGTTGGGGCAGTGACATAGTTATTATTGTAGTTTTTTTTTGTTGTTGTTGTTGGTTTTTTGTTTTTTGGGTTTTTTTTTTTTTTTTTTTTGTACCAGGGATCAAACTCAGGACCTTGCACTTGCCAGGCAAGCACTTATTCCACTGAGCTATCTCCCCAGCCCCTGTTGGGGGTTATAAATCAGATTTATGTTGAGAATGAAGAGCAAAATGCCCAGCAGAATGATCTAAAATGCTTTGAGTTTGGCCAGAAAGGAAGCATCAGAAAGACCGTGCATTGCAAAGATAGAGTTGAGATCTCCATTTCCCAGGAGGAACAGAAGATTAGAAAAGATGTGCTGAGAACATCATGGGAGGTGTAATGTTTTTTACATTTGCAGCCTCCAAATCACAACATTCAGGGACTCTGCTGTGAGGAGAAAGCGACAGAGCCCCATGTTCCAGAATGGAGACAGTGGCCACACAAGGTTCCAGAATGGAGGAGGTGGCCACACCAGATTACAGAATGGCGCCAGCATAGAGAATTTGTTCCGCAGAAACAGTCAGAGCACTCAGCAGTCCAGACTTTCCACCCCTGCAGCCAAGAGAGAGAAAAGCCTGGCTACTACTCAAGCTGGCAGCAGACTTTGGCATTATCCACATGGCTTTGGTTTTAGGTACATTCAGAATACAGCAGTTCTGAGGTTAACAAGGCTTCCACCTCAATTTCAGAAGAAGACCTGGGATACCAGGCAGTTTTCTCATTGAAGGGCAGTGTGTAAAGCTGTGAATGAGAAGCCTATTCTGTGGAACCCCAGGAAGTTTGGAAAAGCCAGGCATATGGATCATCTAGGGGAAACTGCAAAGAGGGAACAAAGCTGGCCTGCAAGAAAAGCCATAGGAGCTACCAAGAGTGGCATAGGGGTGAAGCCACATAGAATTCACAATTTGCCACAGATTTCTTTGCATGTTCCACAAGGAATTGCAGGACTTAATGTTTGCCTTGCTGGATTTTGGACTTGTTTTGGTCCCAAAGGTTTGTATTCTCCTGTGTATAACTTTTGGAATGATGTTTATCATGTGCCTTTGAATGCTGGATGTATTTAACATTTAATTTATGCAGGGGCTCACAGTTGACAGTTTGCCTTGGATCCTGGAGACTTGGAAATTGGACTTTTCAGCAAACCTGAAATTGTTGGAACTTTGGCAACTCTTAGAGATGGATTAAAATGCCTTTTGCAGAAAGTGACATACATGAGATTTTGAGGGCCAAAGGGCAGAATGTTATGCTTTGTATCTAGTTGTCGCCCCAAAGACTCACATAAATTATGGGGCAGTCAACACTTGAGGAGGACCTTGTGGCTCAGAGGTGTGGCCAGAGGACCAGGGCAGGGCTTGAGGGGAGGGTCCAGAGAGGCACTAACTGTTAAACTCGGGAGCTTATGGTTTCTCAGAGGTGTGGACAGGGTCATCCTGCACAGGGTAGTGCCCCAGCATCTCCTCTGGTGTCTTGAAACTTCTAGTAACTGTGAACTAAGTAAATCTTTCCTTCCTTCATTTTGATTGTCAGGTATTTGTCCCAACAATAAAAGAAGAATAACTAATACTGTCATTTGAAAAAATGGCCATACTCCCAAAATTGTTATATAGATTTAGAGCAATGCCTATCAAAGTACCAGAAACATACCTCACAGACCTAAAGAAATCACTCCTAAAATTTACTTGGAACCAGAAAATACCTGGAATATCAAAGGCAATTCTCAGGAACAATGACAAGGCAGGAGGCATTACAATTACTTACTTGAAATTATAGTATAAAGCTACTACAATAAACTCAGCATGGTATTGGGAAAAAATAGACCTGAGGATCAAAGGAACAGATTAAAACATGCAGGAGTAACTACAAAGACACTCGGCCATCATATTTTTGACAATGGAGCCAAACATGCTTACAGGAAGAAAGATAGCCGCTTTAATAAATGGTGCTTGAAAAACCGGCTCTCTACAAACCAAAAACTAAACTGGACCCAGTTCTATCTATCATCATGCACTAAACTAAAATCAAAATGGATTAAAGATTTAAACATTAAAACAAAAACACTAAATCTCCTGGAATAGAAAGTGAGAGGAAGTCTTGAAGACACATAGGTAGGCAAATAGTTCATGAACAAAAATCAAACTGCATGAGTATTATTTGAAAGAATCATCAACTTGGAACTGCTCTTATTGTGAGGTTTTCACACATGAAAAGAAATTATGAACAGAGTGAAAGACAACCCACAAAAAACTTAACTAATAAGCACTCAGACAAATGTCTTCTCTCCAGAATTTATAAAGAACAAAAAAATAATAATAACTAGGGCCCCAAAATTTAAAGACCCAATACAGAAATAGGTAGTTGAGAGGAATACACTTCTCAGTGGAAAAAAATTCTAGAATCTAATATTATACATGAAAATATGCTCCACATCACTAGCCATCCTTGAAATGCAAATTAAAATAACACAGAAATACCATCTCACACCAACAAGAATGGATATCATAAAGAAATCAATCAACACTAAATGTTGGAGTGGCTGTGGGGAAAAAGGAAAACTTCTCCACTGCTAGTGGGAAGGAAGAACTGGTGCAACTATTATGGAAATCAGTATGGAGACTCCTTAGAAAAGTAGGACTAGGAATTCCACTCAATGCAGCTATCCCCCTACTGAGAATTTTCCTGAAAGAACTGAAAACATCATGTCATAGTAATATATGTGCATCAATGTTTATAACAGCACAGTTTCTGATAGCCAAATCTTGGAAGCAACCAAAATTCCTGTCATTTGGAGATTGAATGTAAAAGGTGATGTTTTTATACAACAGAGTATTAGTCAGGTAAAAAGAATGATAAACTCAAAGCCTTCATATATAAGTGGATGCCACTTGAATGTACACTCATAAGTGAAATAAATCAGACCCACATGAATAAATACCATATAGTCTTCCTAGAGTAAGTATTCAAAAGAAATAAACATTGAAAGGTATAACACACTCAAAAGGAAAGAAAGAATTTAAGGATTAGACAATGAAGAGAAGGCATGGAGTAAAGTTGGGGAAAATGACAAGGGCAAAGCCATACATTTATACACACAAGATAGGTAAGGCAATGATCCTGAGAAACATCAGCAAGTTTTTGAAACTAGGAATTAATTGGTAGGAATCGCACCCTGACTATCTATATATGCTGATACCTGTGAACTAAGCAATTGGACCAAGGATAGCAATGTTATAATACTAGGGCCATGCTTGGAATGCCTGCCATTCTGGCCTTCAAAATGTGTACTGCCTCTAATATCATCAATTATTGCTAAACTCTCTGTCAAATAAATGTATCTTTAAAAAATAAGGTAATAGAAGAAAACAAGAGACAAGAAAATATGTCGTAGGACTGCACTACTATAATGTTGTGTATGGTCAGATTTCTTAATTTTTGTATAAAAATGTGTAATTGTTCATTTATTTATTCATTTTTTAGTTTTTTCACATTCTATATGGGTTTAAAGTTTAGCATATCAATGATTGTTTGAAAATACCTGTTCCATGTATAAGATGTTTGATATACAGACAGATACTTGTGTTAAACTCAACTGCCTATGTTGTAGGGTAATTATATCATTAAGCTTCTCTTCTGGACGGTTAGCAACCTGTTTTCAGACCAAAAATTTAGATAAGAAGAAGGGCTACAATGATAGCCAACATTTTGACCCTACCTCTTCTAGATCAGTGAGGACTGAGAACATAAGGGAAGCTGTACTGTACCATCCTGTAACTCAGTGGTGTCCCAAATTTTCTGTTCAAGGAGATTATGGAGCCACAGAAGAATGTGATGGATGATTTAGACTGTGCCTAAGCAAAGCCACCTAGAGGAAAAATGTCTCTCAGCATTTCACAGCGATCAAATTGGTCAAGCAATGGTTGTGACTCATCCAGATGGCTGATACTGAGGAAGGATCTACAAAATTCTGTACATGATTTCAGGGTAAATCCTGAGGTGATTTGACTGAGCTTGTGTGCAAAGTTAAACTTTTTGTTATAAAGGTCTTGCTTTATGGTGGTCTTAAATTTCCAGCAGAAAAGTACAAACACGAGGTATAAAAAGTAAAGTCATATTAATATGCTGAGTTCTAAAAGCTCAAGTCAACAATTTCTGACATGGCAAGTTGTATAAATATTCCACTACTACTGGACTACATTTGACTATTTTACTGAATTCACACACCTACCATATTTGAGTGGCTATGAAATATCCATCTCTGACAAAACTAAATAGAAAAGGTGGGTATAAATGAAAGTGTATTTTGTAGTGAAAAAATATATCTGCATATACAAAATAGGATGGATATACAGCATTCTTTTAGTTCAATGAAAAGAAGGATATACACTAAGTGTCTAGCCAAGAGATAATGTCTGCATCTTGTGCTCTGAATAACTACTGGGAAAACAACAATTTGCAAAGCATATATTGTTGTAACTATCCTACTAACCTGTTTTGAAACTGTCTAATTGCTATTTTTTCTCAATGAATTTAATTTTGAAATAGAAAAAATCTTACTGTGAAATTGATGTTACTTTGTTAGTTGGAAATCTGTATCACTAGTAACTTTTATAAAAGTTTAATTATAATTCAGAGTCTTTTTTAAAATAAAAACGTTTAAAAGTGCAAAAAGAAACAAAGATGTAAATTGGTCTATTCACCATGGCTAAGTTTCATGACTCTTGAATTTAAAGGGGTCTCTGAACAGTAGAAAATGAAAAGGGGTTAAATAGTCAATAAAAATGTTTTCTGCTGTGAAAATCTCTGGTAGTTAATAAGCTATTCCTTATTGTTTAATTATTTGGATTAAAACACAAACACACAGAAACACAGACACAAACACACACACACACACACACACACACATGCATACACACTGTTTACAAAGCAATCAGATTAAGGATTAGACATAGGTTCATAGATTGTAACCTCCCTGTACTCTCAGAAAAAGGGGGAGGTTAATGTGCAATAGGGATTAAATAACTCTGAACACAATGTGTATATCAATCAGCATGTAGATTTATCACCTTTTATATTTTGGATTATTTTTGGCAGGTTCCTCGAATGGAACTCAGGACTTTATATTAGCCAGACACGCACTGTGATACTGAGCTATATCACCTGCTCTGGCACCTCTTTCTTCTTGTAAGATCAAATAAATTAAAAGAATAGATATCCTTTTTCTTGCCTGCACTCCATGGTCTGATCTGCACATTGCACATAATAATATGTGAAGGGTTTTAGTACCTCACAACAATGAGAAATAACTTTATTTAATGCACTAAGGGTAGCTATATATTTACACTAACTACTCCTAATTCAGTTTTACTTCCTGTGGATTGCAAACCCAAAATCAACCAAAAATTAAAAAACAGTATACTACCAAAGAGACAGAGACAGAGAGACAGACAGACACACACACAGAGAGAAACATTAAAGTAAATTTTATTACATTACATTGATATAATTGTTGTATATTTATTATTAATTATTGTCATCAACCTGCTGCTCTGCTCACTTCATAAATCACATGCAATATAGTATCCAACGATTTTGATATCATGTGTAGCTTCAGGCATTAGCTTGGGATATTAAACAGTATGCCCTGCAGATAAGGGGGAAAACTTTTTCTTTTAACAAAATTCTTATTTAAAAAACCATGATTTGAAAGAGGCTGATAAATTTTAAATCTTGAAGCAATTTGAAAAAACATCCTGAAAAATTTCATATGAAAATATGAAAAGATTTTACTTAAAAAATCATAAAATATTTTGTGAAGTTTTCCAAGAAACTATTGTCTTGATTCAAATTAGTTTTACAGAGTACTAGATATTTTATTTGATCTCATTAAAACTGAGAATTATTATTGCTTTTCCATTTGCCTAATTGACATTATCAAATCATCTTTAAGTTTGTACAATTTATTATAAAGCAATTTTAGCTCAGTAAAGATGTTAGATTTTAATAAATGTATTTGTGATTTATTTAATATAAACAAAGCTAGCATTTTTAATTTTGTGTTCCTATTGGGTATTAATAAGGCAATAGTCTATATAAATTTCTTTTAATGCTTTAGGAACAAGTTTCTCTCTCTCACTGATTTGAAATGAACTTCATTACACATCTTGTATATAACTGGATAAATATGAAAACAAAAAAATTATTTTCCTTATACTTTATAATTTCATTTATTTATTTTATTTTATTTTTTCCATAATTTTATTGAGAAATAAATAGCAATGAGACAGTTACAAATCAAATTGGTAGGACAGTTTCAATAACTAACAAACTGAATACTGACTTTCTAGTGGTTATTTGTTCTACAAGATACAGACATGATATCCTATTTACAAACACAATTAGAACAAGTCCCTCTATTCCTTGAATGAAGAGAATGCAGCTGTAGATCTATCCTAACCATTTTGAAAACACAGATACAAAATGGTCATTCATCTATATCCCCTGTTCTTGTTTAGTTCCATCATTTAAATATTATAGGTGTGTGAATGCAGAAAAATATTCCAAAATAGTCCAGGAGTCCATAATAGTATTTGGTCTTCCACTTGACTAGCAATGTCAGAAATTGTTGACCTGAGTTCCCTACAGCTCAACATAACAGCATGGATTTATTTCTGGTACTTTGTTTTTATAATTTTCTGCTGGATGGTTAAGACCAAAATAAAGCAATAACTATATAACAAGAACTGTAGCTTTTGGATATTGATAAGGTCAGTCAAATCTGATCAGGCTTTATCCTCAGACCTTGTACAGCAGATTGTAGATCCTTTGTCAGTGTCAGTCATGTGGATGAGTCACAGCCAGTGCTTGGCCAATTTGCTGTCTGTGAAATCATAAGAGAATGTTTTCTCTCCCGGTGACTCTCATTAGGCACACTTTACATCATTGAACACTTTCCTCTTTGGCCCCTTAATCTCCTTAACAAAAAATTTGGGACATGACTGAGTTACATCATGTTACAGTACAGGTTCTCATATGTCCTGATTCTTAATTGACCTTGGAAAGCTAGG
The DNA here is from genome assembly GCF_000260255.1 of Octodon degus. Taxonomy (NCBI): domain Eukaryota; kingdom Metazoa; phylum Chordata; class Mammalia; order Rodentia; family Octodontidae; genus Octodon; species Octodon degus. The sequence continues at coordinate 648,617 of NW_004524962.1, forward strand.
GCCAAAATGTTGGTTTTCTTTGTGGCCCTCCTTTTTCCCAACAACCTCTCCAATATTTTTTGTTGGTGGATTTGTTTATGATAGCCATTCTTTCTAGGGTGAGATGATATCCCGATGTTGTTTTAATTTGCATTTGACGAATGGCTAGTGATGTGGAGCATTTTTTCATATATTTCTGTGCTTCTTTAAATTCATCCTCTGAGTAGTGTGTGTTCATCTCGGATGACCAATTCTGTATTCAGTCTTTAAATTTTGGGCCCTGGTGTTTATTTTTCTCTATTAATTCTAGAGCAAATTGTTCTCTGTAAGAGGAGGTCCTAGTTGTTAACACTTTCAGGTGTTTCCCATGCGATTTGATTTTTGTTCATGAACACTTTGCCTATCCCTATGTCTTCAAGAGTTGCTCCTACTTTCTTTTACAAGAGATTTAGTGTTTCTGTTTGAATGTGTAGATCTTCAATCCATTTTGACTTTTGCTTAGTGCATGATGATTGACCTATGTCAAGTTTAACTTTTTGCCTGTCTTTCCAGCACCATTTGTTAAAGAGGCTATCTTTCTTCCAGTGAGTATGTTTGGCCCCTTTTTCAAATAAAAGGGGGCTGAGTGTACTCCTAGAAGCCTCACTGTCTTCTAATCTATTCCTTTGGTCTTCAGGTCTATTTTGTTGCAAGTACAATGCTGATTTTATCAGAGTAGCCTTGAAGTAGAATTTCAAGTCAGGAAGTGTAATAACTCCTGCCTTGTCTTTGTTGAACAGGATTGACTTTGCTCTTTTAGGATTTTCTGGCTCCAAAAATTTTAGGAATGATTTTTCTAGTTTTGTGAGGTATGTAGGTGGTACGTTGATAGGGATTGCATTAAATCTGTATAACAATTTTGGAAGTGTGGATATCTTCACTATGTTGGTACTTCCTATCCAGGAGCATGGTACATCTTTCCATTTTAAGAAATCCTCTATGATCTCTTTATTAAGAATACTGCAATTTTCCTTGAAAATATCTTTGACTTCTTTAGTTACATTAATTTGAAGATATATCATTCTCCTCGGTGCTATTGTAACAGGTATTGTTTCTATAATTTTCCTGTTAGTGTGCTTGTTATCTGTGTAGAGGAATGATATTGACTTTTGGGTGTTGACTTTGTATCCTGCTGTGCTACTGAAATTCTGTATTAACTGCAGTAGCTTATTCTTGGAGTTTTTTCGGTCTTCCAAGTGAAGTATGATGTCATCTGCAAATAAAGGTAATTCAAATTCTTCTGTAGCTATTCCTATTCCTTTTATTTCTTTCTCTTGTCTAGGTGCTCTAGACTGTGATTCCAGAACCATATTGTGTAGGAGTAGTGACAGAGGACATCCTTGTCTTGTACCAGATCCAAGAGTAAAAGATTTCAGGTTTTCTCCATTTAGAATTATGTTCGCCATTGGTTTTTCATAAATAGCTTTTATCAGATTGAAGTAGAGGCCATCTATTCCAATTTCCTTTAGGACTTTGAACATGAATCAGTGTTGGACTTTGTCAAAAGCCTTTTCTACATTAAATGAGATGATCATGTGGCTTTTACATTTCAATCTATTGATATAGTATGTTACATATATAAATTTTTGAATATTGAACCATCCTTGCGTCCCTGGGATGAATCCTTCTTGGTCATGTTGTATGATCTTCTTGATGATTTGCTGTATTCTATTCGCTAGTATTTTATTGAGGATTTTTGCATCTATGTTCATGAGGGAATTTGGCCTGCTGTTTTCTTTCTTAGTTGTGTCTTTCCCTGGTTTTGATATCAGTATAATACTTGCCTGCAGGAATAATTTGGGAGGATTGCTTCCTTTTCAATATCATTGAAGAGTTTGAGGAGGATAAGGGCTACATCTTCTGTAAATTTCTTGTGGTATTCAGCTGTCACTGGACCTGGACTTTTCTTTTTTGGGAGGTTTTTTATTACATCTCGTATTTCGTTAGCTGTTATTGATCTACTGAGAGGGGCTCTATCTTGTCGATTCAGTTTTGACAATTTATACCATTCTAGAAATCTGTCCATTTCTTCTGTGGCTTCTCTTTTGTGAGAGAATGATTCTCAAAGTAGCTGTTGATAACATATTGAATTTCCACTGGGTCTTTGGTAATTACACTCTTTTCATTCCTTATTGCTTGTATTTGATTTTTTTTCTTTCCTCTTTTTGATGAGGTTATATATGAGCATATCAATTTTACTTAGTCTTTCAAAGAACCAGCTTTTTGTTTCTTTAATTCTTTGAACTCTATTCTTTGTCTCACTTGAATTAATTTCTGCTGTATTCTTTATGATTTCTTCCCATATTTGGGCACTGGGTTTGGTTTGCTCTTCCTTCTCTATTTGTTAGATGTGCAGGTGAGGCTGTTTATTTGTTCCCGTTCTGTTTTCCTAATGTGTGAGTTCACAGCTATGAATTCCCCTCTGAGAACTGCTTTCATCGTATCCCATAAATTCCGATAAATTCTGCTTGATTTCTCATTGAAATGTAGATATTGTTGAATTACTTCTTTAATTTGACACGAGACCCATTGGTTGCTGAGTACGGAGTTGTTAATTTCCATGTATTTAGTGTTTTTCTCTGGTTTGTCTTGTGATATATTTTCAGTTTCATTGCACTGTTGTCAGATAATATGTATGAGATATTTTCGGTTTTCTTGCATAAACTTAAGTATGACCTATGGATAAGTATGTGGTCTATTTCAGAAAATGACAAATATGCATCTGAGAAAAATGTGTATTCAGCTATTTTTGATTGGAACACTCTGTATATGTCCACCAAGTACATTTATTTAAAGCTCTGGTTCAGTTCTGTAATATTTTTGCTAATTTTTGTCTGGTTGACATATTTTTTCTTTTAATGGTTTGTTAAGTTCTCCTGTTAAAATTGTGGTATTGGATATTAGATTTTTCATGTAGATTAATGTTTGTTTTATGGGGGTTACGGAGATGGCTCAGTGGAAGAGCTTCTCTGCCAAGTGCAAGGGCATGAGTTCAAAAAAAAACAACAAAAAACAAAAACAAAAATAAAAAAACAAGATTTATTTATATATTTGGATCTCCCGTATGTGATGCATACATATACAGGAGTATTAGCTCTTCCTCTTATATTTTTCCCCTGACCACTATATAGTGGCCTTCTTTATTTTGCTTGGTCATTCTTGGTTTAAAGTTCAGACTGTCTGAGAATAGGATTGTTACCCCTGCTTTTTTCTGAGGTGCTGGGGCATGTAGTATTGTTTTCCATCCTTTGACTTTCAGCCTATGAATTTCTTTATGAGTTAAATATGTTTCTTGCATACAGCATCTTTTTGTATTTTGTTTCTCATTCACTGTGCCAGTCTATTTCTCTTAATTGGTGAATTGAGTCCATTTACATTGATGGTTAGAATTGAGATATATTGACTTATGATTAACATGTTATTTACCTATTGTTGTTTACTCCTTTTTCTTCTGTGCATAATTGTTCGCCCTATTTAGTTGGTTGCGTCTGATTTCATTCGTGGACTTTTGATCATTTTGGTCTCCCTGTAGAACACCTTTCAGAAGCCTGTGTAGGGTTGGATTTGTCATCATGAAATTCTTTAGTGGTTCTTTTTCATGGAAGTATTTCACTTCTGCATTAAAGTTGAAAGAGAGTTTTGCAATGTCTGGGCTGGAATCTTTTTCATAGAGGACTTGAAGTACTATGCTTGGGCTTCTTGCTTTCTTGTTTGTGAAGAGAAGTCGAATGTAATTCTGATGGGTTTTCCTTTTAATGTGATCTGCTTCTTTTGTCTAGCGTCTTTCAGTATGTTATTCTTGTGCTGGATATCTAAGATCTTAACTATTACATGACTTGGTGTGTTTTCAATGGAGTTGAGGTTACTTGGCGTTCTGTAAACTTCAGTTACCTAAAAGGTTGCTTTCTTTATTGTTTCTGCCTATATTTTTTCTTAATGTCATTAGTATTGACTCCTTTCTCACTGATACCTATTAGTCTCATATTCTTCATTTTCACATCATCTTGCAAGTGATGAATTATTTTTTCCTGCATTCTAGTTCTATCTAAGATATCTTTTCTTACCTTTTTACTAGCTGCACCATCGTCTTCAAGATCTGACACTCTGTCTTCACTTTCACTTAAATGGTTTTGCAAGCTTGTGATTGAGATTTTAAGTTCCTCTATATCTCTTTGGATCTGCTTCATGCGATCTATTTCTTTCCTGCGTTGTTCATTCAAGGAATCCATCATTTTTCTAATCTCCTCTATTTTTCTTTATCAATGTCTTCTTTAGAAGCAGTTATTATTTCATTTACTGCAGTTTTTTTTTTCTGGGTCTTTTTTGGGTTTCCTCCCTGTGTTTCTGCTTTTGATTCTTTACTTTAGATGCTATGAGTTCAGAAAATTCCTTTTTTTTTCAGAAAATAATTCCACTCTTAATTCCTCTATGAGTTTCTGCTGCTGATTATTTACTTTTGACAGTATTAATTCATGCATTTCAGTTGAGCCAACTTCCTCTGCACTTGTTCTGGGTATGCATTTGGTTTTTTCCATATGTTTCTGACTTTGATTCTTTATTGCAGATGCCATTAATTCAGTGATTTCTTTTTTCATTTCCAATCTGAGGTCCTCTGTATATTTCTGCAGTTGTTTCTTTATTTCAGAAGCTATTGATTCATTGATTTCAGCTGTGTTATTCCCAATTTGTTCTGTGTTAGTGTCCTCTGCACTTGTTATGGGTGCGTTTGGGCTCTGAGATTGAATTTTGCTCCTTCTCTTTGTCATTTTGTGTAGCACTGTCTTCTGACCTTTGTAGTAGATCTTTGTTGCAGTTATAACATTAGCACCTGCTAAAATTCAGGTGCAGATCTACAATGTTTGAATTTATCCAGCTGTGTGGCTTGTGTCTGGCTACTGTGCTCAGATACTTCTTGCTACCTCCCTTGGGAGTGAAGCTGTTGTGTCCCTCTGGCAAGATGTTCTGCTCCTGAACTAGCTGAGTGGTTCTGTCCCCTGCTCTGTCTGCAGGGAGTGCAGCTGCAGTGTTTCACCCCAGTCCTGTATGCAAGGCCTGAGCTGAGTCTGAAGGGGACTAGGTGGAGTAGTGGGGAGAGGAAACTCTCCCACACACTCACTGGGCCTGGGCTAGGGCTGGATCTAAGGGTTCTCAGAACACAGCAGAAATTCTCACTCACTGGTTGGGAGTGGGGAGCCTATGGAGTGGTGGGTGTCCTGAGGGAGTGTAGGAGATTCTTACGTACGCTGCACCTGGGCTTGGACCAGATAAGTTCCTTGGGTTCAGGGTAGCTTGAAGCTCTCACATGCCCTCAGCAGACCTGGGCTAGTTCTGAAGCTGGCTGTCCTGAGAACGTGGTAAAAGTTATCTTTCGGTGGTTGGTCATGGGAGAGTGTTGGCGGGTGTCCCTAGGACATGGAAGAAGGTCTCATCCACACTGTCTGGTTTTGGAGGGCACAGGTCCTGCGGCACATGGTAGCCACTTTTATTTTATTTTATTTTATTTTATTTTATTTTGTTTTATTTTATTTTATTGAGAAACAAACAGCAATGAGACAGTCTCAAAACTTATAAATAGGACAGTGTCAATAATTAGTACATTGTGCATTGTTATCTTCTTAGTGGTTTTCCATAGTGCAACAAGCAGACAGGATATACTGTCCAAACACTTTGTGCAATTTTTTCTGAGTGAATTAAGCAAAGTAGCTGTATATCTATCTTAACTCTTTTGTATATAAAAATACATAATGGTCCTTCCTTTCTGTCCCTCTTTTTTTGTTTAGTCCTATCAGATATGGGTATTTCCTTGGCATGTAAATACTATAGGTGCATGAATTCACCAGATCAATGCAACACAGTCCAGCAGTCTACAATAGTATTGGGTTATCCGCAGAAGTTTTTGACTTGAGGCTTTCACAGCTCAGCATATTAATATGGTTTTATTTTATATACATGATTTTTATGATTCTCTGCTGAATGGTTAAGACCAAGATAAAATAAGACCTATATAACAAGAAATGTAACTTTTGAATCTGATTAGACCAGTCAAGAGCCCTCAGAATTTATCTTATAGCCCTGTAACACACTTTGTAGATCCTTTGTCAGTGTCAACAATGTGGATGAGTCATGGCAATTGCTTGACCAATTTGCTCTCTGTGAAAGCCTAAGAGAAAGTTTTCTCTCCCTGTGACTCTCTTTAAGCACACTATACATCATCAATCAATTCCTCTGTGGCTCCATAATCTCCTTGCTCAGAAATTGGGAAATAATTGAGTTACATGATGCTATAGTAAAGGTTCTCCTATGTCCCGAGTCTTCACTGACCTTAAATGGCTACGGCCAAAATGTTGGTTGACCTTGCAGCAATTCCTTTTCCCTAAATTTTGATCTGAAAACTTACTTTGTTAACTTTCCAGTAGAGAAGGTTATTATTAACCAACAACGTATGCTGTTCAGTTTTCCATGACTATCTGTGTAAAAATCAAACATCTTAGTCATAACACGGAATAAGTATTTACGATCAAGTATTGATATGTTAAACTTTAAGTCCCTGTAGAATATGAAGAAAAAAGTGACAATTAAAAAGCATAGTTTTACACAGTAATTTAGAAATCTGACTATACACAGCATTGTAGAAGTACAGTGTTCTGACATATTTTTTTCTTCTGTCTTTTTTTTATTTATCACACTTTATTAAAAAGAACTGTATACTTCAGAGACAGTATGGTAATAATTGTAATGCCATGACAAGAAGTAAGTATTTAGAAGACCAGAGTGACAGATATTCCAAGTGTGACCCTTCTATTACACATTGATCTCTTCAGTGCAGTTACTTGATTCACAGGTATCAGCATGTCAGGATGAGAATCCTACCAATAAACTGTTAGTTTCAAAAACCTGCTAAAGATTCTCAGGATCATTGCCTTACCCAAAATGTGCATATAATTGTATGACTTTGTTCCTGTCATGTTTCCCAGCTTTTCTCCTTGTCCTCTCCCAGTTGTCCAATCTTCGAGCTCTAGCTTTCCTTTAAATTGTGTTATACCTTTCTATTTGTAATTCTTCTTCTGAGTTCTTATGCTAGGGAGACTGTACAATATTTGCACATCGGTTCTGCTTTATTTCGCTTATAAGTATATCTTCAAATAACATCCTCTTAAATGTGAAGGCAACAAATTTATCATTCTTTATACCTGAGTAATACTGCATTGCATAAAAAAATCACCTTTTTCATCCAATCTTCAGGTGACCAGCATTTTGTTTGATTCCAAGATTTGGATATCACAAATACTGCTGCTATAAACATAGGTACACATATACCATTATAATATGATATTTTCATTTCCTCTGGGAAAATTCCTAGTAGGGAGATAAATGATTTGAAATGCATTTCCAGTCCTAGATTTTAAGGAGACTCCATACTGATATTCATAATGGTTGCACCAGTCTACCTTCCCACCAGCGGTGGAAAAGGATCCATTTTTCCCTACAGCCTCTCCAATATTTGTTGTTGGTTGATTTCTTTATGATAGCCATTCTGTCTGGCATGAGATGTTATCTCAGTGTTGCCTGAATTTGCATTTCATGGATGGCTCGTGATGTGCAGCATTTTTTCATACATATTTTTTCTCCTCTTTAATTTCTTCCTTTGAGAAGTTGGTGTTCACCTCAGATGCCTATTTCTGGATTTGGTCTTTAAATTTGGGACCCTAATGTATTTTGTTCATTATAAATTCTATAGAGCAGACTTTTGTGTGAGTGCTTATTAGTTAAGATTTTTTCGAAACTTGTGGATGGTCTTTTCATATTGTTGGTAATTTTTTTAACGTGCAGAAATTTCTCAATACTTTGTCCCACTTTTTAATCTTTCAAGTGTTTCCCATGCAATTTTATTTTTGTTCTTGAGCATTTTGCCTACCCCTATGTCTTCAAGAGTTCCTCCTACTTTCTCTTCCAAGAGATTTACTGTTTCTGTTTTAATGTGTAGATCTTTAATCCATTTTAAAATTAGCTTAGTGCATGGTGATAGGCCTGGCTCAAGTTTTAGTTTTTGGCATATAGACAGTGAGTTTTTCCAGCAACATTTCTTAAAAATGCTATCTTTCTTCCAGTGAGTATGTTTGGCCCCTTTGTCAAAGATCAGTTGACTGAATGTATTCATAGAGGCCTATGCATATTCTAATCTATTCTACTCATCCTCAGGTCTGTTTCGTTGCCAATACCATGTTGACTTTATCACAGTAGATTTGTAACATAATTTAAAGTCAGGAATTGTAATGCTTCCTGCTTTGTCTTTTTTGGCCAGTATTACATTTGCTGTTCTAGGTCTTTTCTTATTCTAAATAAATTTTAGGAATTATTTCTTTATGTCTTTTAAGTATGTTGATGGTAGTTTGAAAGGAATTGCATTAAATCTGTACAACAATTTTGGGAGTATGGCCATCTTCACAATATTCGTTCTTCCTATCCAGGGGAAGGGAATATCTTTCCATTTTCTGAAATCCTATGCAATGTCTTTTTTTGAGATTACTGTAGTTTTCCGTGAAAGATTTTTGACTTCTTTAGTTAGATGAATTCCAAGACATTTCAATTTCTCTGCTGCTATTGAAAAAAGTATTGTTTCTATAATTTCCCTCTTATTGTGTTTATTATCTGTGTAGAGGTATGCTATTGAATTTTAGGTATTGACTTTGTATCCTGTTATGCTTCTGAATTTCTTTATCAATTAAAGTAGCTTCTTGCTGGAGTTTTTTTGGGTCTTCCTATTAAACTATCATGTCATCTACAAATTATGTTAATTTCACTTGTTCATTTAATCTTATTCCTTTTATTTCTCCCTCTTTTCTAATTGCTCTAGGTAATGATTTTAAAACTATATTGAATAGAAGTTTTGATAGAGGACTTCCTTGACTTGTACCAGTTCTGAGAGTAAAATATTTCCGTTTTTCCCCATTTAGAATTATACTGGCCAATGGATTGTCATAGATGGCTTTTATCAAATTGAAATAGAGGCCTTATATTCCAATTTTCTGTCAGACTTTGAACATGAATGAATGTTGGACTTTTTCAAAAGCCTTTTCTGCATCAATTGAGATGATCATGTGGATTTTAGTTTTCACTCTATTGATATAGTGTATTACATTTATAGATTTTCAAATATTGAGTCATCCTTCCATTCCTGGAATGAATCCTATCTGGACAGGGTGTATGATGTTCTTGATGATTTGCTGTATTCTATTTGCTAGGACTTTACTGAGAATTTTTGCATCTATGTTCATGAGTGACATTGGTCTGTAGTTTTCTTTTTCAGTTTTGTCTTTCTTTGGTTTTAGTATTTGTATAATTCTGTCCTCCAAGAATGATTTTGGGAGAACTGTTTTTTTTTTTTCAATTTCATTGAAGAGTTTGAGGAGTTTATGGACTACATTTTCTGTAAATTTCTTGTAGAATTCAGTAGTGAATCTATCAGCAACTGTAATTTTTTGTTTGTAAGCTTTTTAATACATTGTGTATGTCATTGGCAGTTATTGATTTATTGAGAGCTGTTATATCTCCTTGGTTCAGTTTAGGTAATTTTTACCTTTCTGGCAATCTGTTCATTTCATCTGTGTCTTCTGTTTTGTGAGTGTAAATGTTCTCAAAGTAGGTATAGATAATCTTTTGAATTTTCACTGTGTCTGTGTATTTACAGTCTCTTCATTCCTTATTGCTTGTATTTAAATTTTTTCTTTCCTCTTTTTGATGAAGTTAGATGGAGGCTTATAGATTTTATTTAATATTTCAAGGAACCAGCTTTTTGTTTCTTTAATTATTTGAAATGTTTTCTTTGTCTAAGTTGAATTAATTTCTGCTCTAAGCTTTATGATTCTTCCCATGTTTGGGCTCTTGGTTTCGTTTGCTCTTCCTTTTTTAGATGTTGGAGTTGCAAATTTAGGGTGCCCATTTATTCTCTTTCTCTTTTCCTAATGTGTGAATTCACGGCTATGAATTTTCCTCCAGGATCTCCTTTCATTGCATCCCATAATTTCCGATAAGTTGTGGTTGAATTTTCATTGAATTGTAGATATTGCTGAATTTCTTGTTTAATTTCATCTGTGGCCCATTGATTGCTGAGTACGTGTTTTTTTTAATTTCCCTGTATTTAGGGTTTTTTTCTGTTTTCTATTGTCATTTATTTTCAGTTTCATTGCACTATGGTCAGATAATATGCATGGGATAAATTTTGTTTTCTTGCATATACCTAAGCAAGACCTATGGACTCGTATGTGGTCTATTTTACAAAATGAACCATGTGCAGTTGAAAAAAAATTGTCTTAGGCTGTGGTTGTACGAAACACCCTCTATATGTCCACCAAGTGCATTTTTCCAACCTCTGGATCAGTTCTGCTACTTCTTTGCTAATTTTTGTCTGCTTAACCTATCTTTTGGGATTAGGGGGTGTTAACTTCTCCTGTTAAGATTGGAGTACTGGATATTAGATTATTTAGTTCCATTAAGATTTGTCTTATAGGGGCTGGGGTGATGAATCAGTGGAATAAGTGCTTCCCGGGCTAGTGAAAGTGTCTCAGTTAAATCTCTGTTTCCACTGGGGGAAAAAAAGAAAGAAAGAAAGAAAGAAAGAAAGAAAGAAAGAAAGAAAGAAAGAAAGAAAGGATTTATCTTATATATTTGTGTGCTCCCGTGTTTGGTGTATACATATTTATAAGTGTTACCTCTTCCTCTTGATTTTTTCCCCTAACCGATATTTAGTGGCCTTCTTTCTATAGTGGGATCATTCGTGGTTTGAAGTTGAGACAGTCTGAGAACAGGATTGCTATCCCTGCTTTTTTCTGAAGTGTTATGGCATGTACTACTGTTTTCTGTCTTTTGACTGTCAGCCTATGAATTTCTTTATGAGTTAAGTGTGTTTCCTCTATACCCAATATTGTTGGATTTTGTTTCCTAATCCACTGTGCCAGTCTATTTCTCTTAATTGGAAAATTGAGTTCAATTACATTGATGGTTATAACTGAGATGTCATGACTTATGATTGACATGATATTTACCTGATGTTGTTTACTCTTTTTTCACCTGTTTCATTGTTTATCCTATTTAGTGGGTTCTTTCTCTTCTTTTCGGTGGAGTTCTTATAATTTAGGTATCTCTCTGGAACATCTTTCAGTAGTCTCTGTACGGCTGGCTTTCTAATCATGAAATTCTTTAGTTGTTTTTTGTCATGGAAGTATTTCACTTCCCCATCAAACTTGAAAGAGAATTTTTCATGGTAGAGTAGTCTGGGATGGAATTTATTTTCATAGAAGACTTGAAGCATTCTGCTCCATGCTCTTCTTGCCTTCATGGTTTGTGCAGAGAATTTGGCCATAATTCTAATGGGCTTTCCTTTAAAGGTGTTCTGCATTTTTTCTGTAGAGTCTTTCACTATGTTATTCTTGTTCTAGATTTCTGGAATCGTGACTATTATATGTCTCGTGTTTCTAATTGGGTTGAAGTTATATGGTGTTCTGTAAGCTTTAGTTACCTGAATATCAGATTATTTTTCCATATTTTGGAAGTTTTCTGATATTACTTCTGCCCTTATTCTTTTTGTATCAGTTGCATTGACTCCTTCTTTCTCATTGATGCCTATTAGTCTCAAGTTCTTCTTTTTTGCATTGTCTTTCATGTGATGTATTATTTTTTTCCTGCATCCTAGTAGTTTTTAAGAGATCTTTTCTTACCGTTTCACCAGTTGCACCATTGTCTTCAATATCTAAAACTCTGTCTTCTCTTCTTCTGAAATGGTTTTGCAAGCTTGGATTGAGATTTTAAGTTCTTCTATATCTCTTTGACTCTGCTTCATGAGATGTATTTCTTTCCTTTATTGCTCATTCAAGTAAACCATCATTTTTCTAATCTCTATGTTTTATCATTGTATTCTTCAGAAGGAGTTATTCTTTCACTGCAGAATCTTTTTTCAGATTGAGTTTCCTCCAAGTGTTTCTTTATTTGATTCTGTACTTAAAATTGTAGTAATTCAGAGATTTCTTTTTTTTTTTCAGAAACTAATACTGTTCTGAGTTCCTCTGTACCTTTCTGTTGTTACTTTGTTACTTCTGATGCTATTAATTCATACATTTCAGCTGATCTAGTGTCTTCTACAACTTCTTCTGCATGGGCTTGAGGCCTGAGATTGCATTTTGCTCCTTGCATTATCATTTTGTGTAGCACTGACCTCTGAACTTTGGTGTAGAGCTTTGGTGCTGTTATAATCTTAGCACCTAATGAAATTCATGTACCAATATTCCAAGTTATCATTCATGTAGTTGTGCCTGGCTTGGGTATGGCTACTACACTCAGCTCCTTCCTACAGCTGTCCTTGGAGGTGAGCCTGCCAGTCAACTCTGGCAAGATGTTCTCTTTGATTATCTGGGTGATTTTGACCCTACTTTCATTGCAGACTTCAACTGCAGAATTTTACCTCAGGCCTGTATGCCAGGCTTGGTTTGGGTCTATAGGGGAATGGGAGAGCAAGAGAGTGCAGAAGCTCTCCCACACACTCTGCAGGCCTGGGCTTTCACGGATCTGCTTGGCTCCCAAGAGCTTGTTGGAAGTTCTCAATCCCAGGATAGGTTTGGAATGGCTCTGTAGTGGTAGGGGAGGTCTGGAGAACAAGGGAAAATGTCTCTTCCATGAGTTGGGCCTGGGTATAGTCTGGCAGGTCCAGGGCAATGCAGAAGGTCTCCCACACACTCGAAAGGCCTGGAGTTGGGTGGATATATCACCATGTATGTTTTTATTGAAAGATGACCTTTTATGAAGAAACTGTTCTATTAAATAATAAATTTAAAGAACTAAAAATAAATAAATAGCAAATTGATATTTTTGCAAATGTAATAAGTTAATGTATATACAATAGGTGATGTAATGAAAATGACTTTATATCAAAAATGAATGGTTTATAAATTAGAAGATATTACTATAATTGTAAGCTTTAAAACAGTTTACCATGGATGCTCCTATTTTTGTTATAAAATTTTGATTTCACTCTAATGTCAACCAAGGAATCCACAGAGTAAAAGATGAGAGGATTGAAGAGACCCAGTCCTAGCCCAGGCCTGGTGAGTGCGTGGGAGAGCTTCCGGCTACCCTGCTCCAGCTAGACATACTACTGGTCCCAGCCCAAGCGCAGCGTTGGCGAGACCTTCTTTCACCCACGTGGGATGGCCCCCACCACTCCGCAGCACCTCCCTCATCCCGCCCCCCAAGTAGGAATTTCTGCAACATTCCGGGAACCCCCAGACCCAGTCCTACACCAGGTCCGGTGAGTGTGTGGGAGAGTTTCCTGCTACCCTGCCAAGCGGGACCTATTACTGGTCCCAGCCCAGGCGTAGCATCCGGGAGACCATACTCCACCACCTTGGGAAGTCCACCAACACTCCGCAGCACCTCCCCCACCCCGCCCGCCAAGTAGGACTTTCTGCTGTGTTCCAGGAACCCCCAGACCCAGTATTAGCTAAGGCTCAATGAGTGTGTGGGAGAGTTGCCTCTCCCCCCTACTCCACCTTGTCCCCTCCAGGCTCAGCTCAAGCCTGGCATACAGCCTGGGGTGAAACACTGCAGCTGCAATCCCTGCACAGACTGTAGAGGATAGAAACACCCAGCTAGTCCAGGAGCATAAAATCTTGCCAGAATGGTGCAACAGGATCACCCGGAAGGGCAGCAGCTGGAAGGAGCTGAGCACAGCAGCCAGACCCAAGCCAGGCACAGCTGGATAAATTCAAACTTTGTAGAGTTGCACCTGAACTTCAGTAGGTGCTAACGTTTTAAATGCACCAAAGATCTACAACAAAGGTCAGAAGACAGCGCTACACAAAATGATGAGAAGAAACAAAATGCAACCTCAGAACCCAAGCCCACCCTAAAAAGTTCAGAGGACACAAACACAGAACAAATTGGGAATCACACAGTTGAAAGCAATGAATCAAGAGCTTCTGAAATAAAGAAACAGCTAAAGAAAGGTATAGAGGAACTTAGATTAGAAATAAAAAAAGATATCCCTGAATTAATAACAACTGCAGGAAAGAATCAAATGCAGAAACATATGGAAGAAACCCAGTGCCCACCCAGAACAAGTGCAGAGGACAGTAGCTTGGCTCAAATGGTTGAATTAATAGTGCCAATAGTAAATATGCAATAGAAGAATGTTATAGAGGAAATCATAGTGCAATTCTTTTCTGAAATAAAAAAAAGAATTCTCAGAATTCATAGCATCTGAAGTAAAGAAGCAACTACAGAAACACAGGGAGGAAACCCAATCTGAAAAAAACACTGCAATAAAAGAATTTATAACTGCTTCTAAAGAAGACATTGATAAAAAAATAGAGGAGAGTAGATAAATGACGGATTCCTTGAATGAGCAATACAGGAAAGAAATAGATTGCATGAAGCAGAGTCAAAGAGATATAGAGGAAATTAAAATCTCAATCACAACCTTGCAAAACCATTTAAGTGAATATGAAGGGAAAGTTTCAGATCGTGAAGATGCTGGTGCAGCTATTGAAAAGGTAAGAAAGGATCTCTTAAAAACAACGAGGATGCAGGAAAAAATTCATCAACTCCAAGATGATGCCAAGATGAACAATGTAAGACTAATAGGCATCAATGGGAAAGAAGGAGTCAATACAAACGACATTAAAAAAATATGGACAGCAATAATAGCAGAAAATTTCCAAAATATGAGAAAACAATCTGACATTCAGGTAACCGAAGCATACAGAAGACCAAATAACCCCAACCCAATAAAAAACACACCGAGTCATATAATAGTCAAGATACCAGAACTTAAGCACAAGAATAATATACAAAAAGCCACTAGAGAAAAAGAAGCAGATCACATTCAAAGGAAAACCCATCAGAATTATGGCTTACTTCTCTTCATAATCCATGAAGGAAAGAAGAGCAAGGAGCAGAGTACTTCAAGTCCTCTATAAAAACAAATTCCACCCCACATTATTATACCCTGCAAAACTCTCTTTCAACTTTGATGGAGAAGTGAAATACTTTCATGACAAAGAACAGCTAAAGAATTTCGTGATGACAAAGCCAACCCTACACAGGCTACTGAAGTATGTTGTAGAAAGGGACGAAAATGATCACAAGTCCAAGAATGAGATCAGAAGCTACTAACTAAATAGGCCAAGCTATTAAACAGAGTAGAAAAAGGAGTAAATGATAACAGGTAAATAAAATGGCAACCGTAAGTCAATACATCTCAATTCTAACCATCAATGTTAATGATACCAATTCACCAATTAAGAGAAATAGACTGACACAGTGGATTCAGAAACAAGATCCAACAATGTGCTGTATATAAGAAACACATTTAAATCATAAAGACATTCATAGGCTGAAAGTCAAAGGACGGGACACAAACCTACATGGCCCAGCACCTCAGAAAAAAGCAGGTGTAGCAATCCTATTCTCAGACAGTCTCAACTTCAAATCAACCAGGATCAAGTGAAATAAAAAATACCACTATATACTGCTTAGGGAAAAAATTCAAGAGGAAGTGGTAACACTCATAAATATGTATGCACCAAACACAGGAAAACCCAACTATATACAGCAAATCTTAATGGACATGAAATATTTAATATCCAGTACCACAATTATAACAGGAGACCTTAACAAACCCTTATTTCCAAAAGGTCGGTGAACCAGACAAAAACTTAGCAAAGAAATAATAGAACTGAACCAGAGCTTGAAGCAAATGGACTTGGACATATACAGAGTGTTTCACAAAACACAGCTGAATACACATTTTTCTCAGCTGCACATGGGTCATTTTCTAAAATAGACCACATACTAGTACATAGGTCATACTTAAGTATATGTAAGAAAACAGAAAATATCCTATAAACACTATCTGACCGCAGTGCAATGAAACTGGAAATAAATGACAAAAGAAACCACTTTGAAAGAATTAAAAACTGGGACATGCTCTTACTGAGAAGTTTTTTCACTGCAAAAGTAATTACCAACAAAGTGAAAAGGCAACCCACAAATTTGGAAAAAATCATGACAAATAAGTACTCAGACAAAGGTCTGCTCTCTAGAGTTTATAAAGAACTAAAAAAACACTAGGACCCCAAAATTTAAAGACCCAATCCAGAAATGGGCATCTGAGATGAACACATGCATCTCAGAGGAAGAAATTAAAGAAGCGAATAAATATATGAAAAAATGCTCCACATCACTAGCCATCCAAGAAATGCAAATTAAAACAACATTGAGATATCATCTCACCCCAGAAAGAGTGGCTAGCATAACGAAATCACCCAACAACAAATGTTGGAGATTCTTCTGGTGGTAATGTAGACTGGTGCAACTTCCATGGAAATCAGTATGGAGACTCCTTGGAAAAGCTGGACAGGAAATCCCGTTTTAACCAGCTGTTACTCTACTGGGAATTATCCCAGAGGATCTGAAAATATCATATCATAGGGATATATGTTTGCTTATGTTTATAGCACCACAATTTGTGATAACCTAATCTTGGAAACAACAAAGATGCCCACCACCTGAGGAATGGATGAAAAAGATGTATTTTTACACAATGGAGTATTATTCAGTTATTAAGAATGATAAACTCCAAGCCATTATATTGAAGTGAATGCCACTTGAATATATACTCATAAGTGAAATAACCCAGACACACATGTGTAAATATTGTATAGTTTCCCTAATATAAGAACTGAAAAGGAGAAATACAAATAGAAAAGTGTAGTACAAGTACAAAGGAAAGCAGGATCTCAAGGACTAACTAATCAAGAGAGGGAAAGGAAAAGATTTAGGAAACATAAATAAGTCAAGCCATACAGTTATATGTAGAAGATGGGCATGGCAATGATCCTGAGAATCTTCAGAATATTTTTTAATCTAGCAGTTAATTGGAAAGCTTCTCACCCTGCCTAACTGTATATACTGATACCTGTGAACTAAGCTACTAAACCGCAGATTGTCATTTATAATAGTAGTTTCATGCTTGGAGTGCATGTCATTCTGGTCTTCTGAATATGGGCTTCTTGTCATGGCATGCCTGTTGCTGCTTTGATGTCTCTATGGTAGATGGTTGTTCAAAAAGAAGGGGGTTGTGAATGAAAGCAAGATTCCGAAAAAGGAATACTGTGGGACTGTCCTGCTTCAAGGTTGTATATGGTGAGATTTTTGGATTTATGTGTAAAGATAAGAAGTATTTAATTCATTATGCCTGTTTTTAAAATATATTCTAATTGGTAAATGTTTTTTATCATATTCTGTATGGACTCAAAGTTCAACATATCAATACTTGAGGAAAAATACCTGTTCCATATTACGCCTAAGACGTTTGATATGCAGACAATAGTGAGGTTAAGCTTCACAGCCTAAGTTGTATGGTAATAACTATAAGTTTATCTTCTGGATGGTTAACAACCTAAGTTTGCAGACCACTATTAGAGAAAAAGGAGGGCTGCAAGGAAACATTTTGGCCCTAGCCTTCTAAGTTTAATTAAGACTCAGGACCTATGAGAACTTGTAATTTAATGTGTAACTCAGTAGTGTCCCAAATTTTATGATCAAGGAGATTATGGGGCCAAAGAGGAAAGTGATAAATAATGTAGAGTGTGCCTAAGGAGAGTCACATGGAGAGAAAACATTCTCTCAGGCTTTCACAGATAGTACATTAGCCAAGCAGTGTCTGTGACTCATCCACATAGCTGACACTGACAGAAGTTCTACAGTCTGAGGTACAGGATCTCTGGATAAATCCTGAGGGGATTTCACTGACCTTATCAGATCCAAAAGCTACAACTATTGCTGCATAGGTCTTGCTTTATCTTGGTCTGAAGCACCAGCAGAAAAGTATAAAAATAAAATAGAAGAAGTAAAGCCATGCTGTTATGTTGACCTGTACGGTACTCAGGTCAACAATTTCTGACATTGGCAGTCAAGCGGAAGACCCAATACTATTATGGGCTACTGGACTCTTTTATAATATTTTGCTAAGTTTACACACCTATAATATTCAAATAATGGAACTTAACAAAAAAGGAGATACAGATGAATGTCCATTTTGTATTTGTGTATTCAATGTGATTAGGATAGATATATAGTTACATTCTCTTGATGAATAGAGTGATTTGTTCTCATGGTGTTTGTAAATAAGATATCAAGTCCACATCTTGTACAGCAAATAACCACTGGGAGGAATGTATGCAATGTGTTAATTATTGAAACTGTCCTACCAATTTGATTTGAAACTGTCTCATTGCTATTTTTATATGAATAAAATTATGGGAAAAATAAATTAATAAAAGCAAAAAAATGAGAGGACTGAGGCAACCATAATTATATCTCCGTTAAATTTGTTGGAACTGTATAATTCTGTTAAATATAGTCAGTAATGCTACACCTATTGACATTTTATATTTTTTAGCCAGTGAGGTAGCTCAAGGGCATAAATGCTTGCCTAGCAAATGAAAGTTTTTCAGTTTGATACTTGGTATCAACAAAAGTCAAATATTTTACATTTTTATCTTTGCTTCATTGAAAAATATATTAATAAATACAACAATAAATAAATCAGTATTTTAGTCCCATATTTACAATTTGATGAAGAGTGTCACTGAACTGAATGATATTAAGATATTCTCTGTATGTGTGTAACTATGATTGTAAGATTCTTCCATAAAGATTTCATTTTCTATGCCCAGTTATGTTCACTATATATAGGATTAGGAAAAGCTGCTTCCACAGGTCTGCTTCTCTATATTTTTCTATTTCCATCTTTGAATATTTGACACATAGTGCAGTAAAAATTTCTCTTTGCCATTTTGCTCTTTTTTTCCATATAATTACTCCAGCTATTTCTGTTGCCAAATAGTCTTTCTTTTCCTAAAGGTCATTTTATTTTACTTGATTTTGTACTTTCCAGATTTTTGTTGTATGGGCAAAAGTGCAGGTCAACGTCAAGAAAAAATTGTGCCCTCTCTGGCCTCTGCATCACTAAATATGTCACTTAATTTGCCTTGAATGTCATCTCTACTTCTCAGTGCCAAATCATCTTCCTGACTCATTAAAAACTTTTCCAGGGTCAGTGATCCTAATTATACAATGACACTTATTTCTCTGGCCTTTTTACCAGTGCAAAATTTAAGTACTTAATGAAACAATTATAATTGCCCTATAAATGTTTTCACATATACATGATTTTCTTCAGTTCTTTTTCTCCTCATTAAATCAAACAATTGACTTCAGAAAACTTGCCTATTTTTTATTTTATGACTTTACACTGAATTGCACAAACTGTTAAGCATTTACTAGATATCCAAAGAAGGTGTTGACTAAGAAAACCAGTAGCAGACCTCGGTAACTGTAACTCTCCATACTGCATTCTTTGTCCTTAAAAAAGAATGTTGTAAAGGTAATTTAACATTAGAAACATGTTTTCAAATCCTTGAACAGAGAATGCTCTTCACCAATTGTATGAAATACAGCTGCAATTATAATGATTTCTGGATGCCACTCTGCTACAAATCTGCCACGTAGTAACAAAAGAAAATGCCTTTTAAAGAAAACTGGTTAAAAAGTGCTGTGCAAGGCCAAAGTGCTGCCTATTACATACTACATCAAACTACCCAATTTTGTGTCATAAAACTTAAAATGATTTTGAGGAAATTTCAACTAAGAGGGAAACTTTTTAAAAAAATAGATAATCCACAAAGACTAGGTCTCCTTTGATCTAGAAGGACTAATTCTTTTCTCAATTTTTTTAGGTGGAATTGGAATGATTCTATCAGATAGGTACTGTCCTATAAATCAGCTTAAACAAGTAGACATTTAACTCTAAAAGTCTGTAAAACTGTTACACTCATAGTTTGGAAAAATAATAAAGAAATAAAAAGGTACAATTCGAAGAAAATATGTAATGAATGATAGAATGAAAATTGTATAAGAAAATGTCACAAAGTATTGAAAAGGTTAACTATATAGGATAAATACAGCTTCCAATCTGCTACATATCCAGTACTCCCAGTTCATTTCTCTTAAAAACAAATGTTTAATTACAAAGGACTAAAGAGGTTAAGAGTAGGAAAAGTGTACTCGATGTATTTCTCTCAGAAATAGGTCCTGGGAGAAAGGAGGGATCCAAGAAACGGTTTGCCAATGAAGCCTGTTTTCAGTGGTGAATTATACAGCAGAGTCAAAACATGGGCACAATTGTAAGTCAGACTGCACTTAAGTTATAGGACTGAAAGCATAGCTGGTCATCCAATATAGGTACAATAAGAAAGAAGGTCACATACCCAGGGTAAACTGAAAGAAGAAAGTTATTTTGGAAGAGATGTGTCCAGATGCTCTGGGCACCCATATGAACAACCTATGTCTATCTGAACTTGCTGACCATGGTCATACTAATTACTGTATCACTCTAAGTTTTCACCTATCTCTCAATGATGCAAGTAGACTTGATAAATGCATTTTTATCTTGAGGCATGATCTTTTTCCAGATGTGCTTCCATTGACAATTCCAATATTTTTTGTTTCTCCTGATTTCCTTGACAGACCAGTTTCTTTTTGACTACATATTAATTTCTGTGTAATTTAGCTTCACACTATACTATAAAAATAGTTTAAAAGTATATATGAAAATTTATTAATTTAAGAAACTTGATAAAATTATTGATCTTCATTCCTTAAAACAATTTTGTGGTCTGTAATGTAAAATATGTAGATAATACATTTAAACAGCTGTTGTTATCAAATTGTTTCTTTTTCCCTCTGGAATTTTTCTATTTCCTTTCTTGTTCCGCAGAATAGTTCTCATTTTTTTCGTATTTCTGGATAATTGACACTTTTTAATACTGGCCTTTGCTTAGAAATCAAAGCTTATGTATATTCTGCTAGACTTCCTTTGCAATTAACTTTAAAAAGGTGTTTAAATTATACATTCACTAATTACAGTTGTATATACTTATGGGGTACAAAGTGCTGTTATAGTTTTTAACAATCATGGTATAATTTTTAATAATCAAACAAATTTTATCTTTGTGCATTATTTCAAAATACTTATCACAGTTTGTAATTATATATTTATTTGTTTTGTGTTTAATTTTTAATGACTATTTTTGTTAAGCCACAACTTAATTGAAGGTAGAATAAGGTCAATCGTTTTTCTTTGCAATTCTATACTTCGTATCTAACACTTTACCCTACTCTTTAAAAATGTGCCCCACTCTTAGAACATGTTTAATATATACTTCTTGAATAAACAAAATAATCAAAAACTCAATAATGTCTCATAATGCCACCATTACACTAATACATTTGGTAGATAAAAATATATAATTTAAAAGTTATTTATATTTTAGAAAAGATTGTGGATAGTCCTAAGATATTTTCCAATGAGTAGAATTATAAATGGCTTTCTTTGACTTCTCATTTTTTCAAGCTCATAAGTTCATTTATGGAACTTATGAGGGATCCATTTTTAACTATAGATTGCTTTTGTACCACTTTGAGAACTACAATTAGTTTATAATAAGCTTTTAGTACATACCAAGTAATGATGCATATTTGTTGGCTACTTCCCAAAAAATATATATATCTAGAGTGAACTATGTCAATGCAACATCATACAGATATTGGTTCTGTGTCTTGACTATTTGTCATTGACTCTCATAGCAGACAATAAGTCAATTTCCAAGTTAAAGTAAGGAAATACTGGAAATTTTCAATGTCAAATAAAATCAGGTCTATCAATTTCATTTTGTGTATATCACCACAGTCATATCTTTCTAGTTTACCTCATTCTCCCCTTTATGCCTATAATATTTGCTCATCTTATTGGGAGGAAACAGTAACCAGGAGAATTTGAAAACATACAATTTCTCATTTCTTCCTCTATCTTTTGTCTTCTCCTCTCTTTTGTTATGTTATATTTTGAAAGTTATGAAAATGAAATAGTTGTCAAAATGTCTAGAGCTTGTAATACATCAATATACACCATGGCATTCAAGATGTAAGTGATACGTTATGGCCCTAGTAAAATTGCTGCATTATTTTGGTGGTCCCCTAATATGGCTGAAGCCGTTAAATCAACAGCTTACCTTCCCAATGACCACTTCCTCCTCCTTCCCCACTCCAGCCCTGGGTACAACTTTCTTTGCCCTTTTCCACCCACACAAGGGAGCCTCCAATCAGCTCATTACATGTCACTAAACCCGCCCCTCAAGCTCTGCCCCTAGCAGAAGTCCATAAAGTGTCAGTCTCACTGTCTCATGTCAGAGGATCCACCCATCTCCCTGCCCTCTGTCCTCTCCATTTTTTTATGGTTAATAAAGGCTTTCCCTCCCCCATTTCTGCTTCTCTGCTGTGCCACCGCTGCCTCCATTGCTGTTGCCTCTGAAATCTATCATTTTTGGTGCTGTGACCGGGAACGATGAGTAGTGTGTCCCCCAGGGCATCCGCTGCCCCAGTTTTGAGCTCCCTCACTGAACCGTCTTCTGCTTCTGCTTTTGCCTCTGCTGCCTGCCATTGCTAGCTCACATCCATCACTGGCCAATCACATCCTCACTCATGAGCCCAAAACTACAGGGGTCTTGCTCATCTTTCCTCTTGTCTCGAAAATCATGAGCTCACGTTGAAATCCCTCTATTTTCCTCGGCCATCTAGTTCCCAGCTCCCCACTTTTTCAAGTGACAATTGACAAAGTGGGTGTTGGCCTTCTCTCTCTCATACTCGCTCCAAGCTAAAAAGTGGCGTCTTTTTAGTGGGAAGTGATATCGGGCTTTGCCCTAAACTTTGGCTCATGTTAATTTGGTCATCATGGGAAAATGGTCTTCCCATACTCTGGATTACCTCATAAAGAACCTCAGCACCCATGGATTTCAATAATATCTCAAACTCAAAAGACTAAGTTTTAAACTCTATTAATTATCGCAATGGCAAATGTCTAGAATTCCCTTAAAAGCTTTTGTTGACTCTAAAAACATGTCCCTCCCATCTTACCTCTGCTATCCCCTGCCATATCTGCCAGTACTACCCTCTCCACTCCTCTGCTCGAAATTGTTTCTTGTTTGTCTCTTCTGACTGCATTTTTACTTACTCCATGTTCTGTGGCAACATCTCTGCCTCTGCCTCTGGTTCCCCTACAGATTCCGCCTTTTGCCTAGTACATTGCTCTGCCTCTCTTTCCTCCATAATGAAACCTCAGATGCCAGTGTTTTCTGCTTCCACCTTTTCTCCTCCCACATTTCACATCCACCCCCCATCACTCAACCTCCTCCCAATGCTGTCAACCTATGGCTGCCTGCCATGTGGCCAGCCAACACCATCCTGTAGGCCCTGTGGCTATCTGTGGTGCTGAACAACCATTGTGCGGTTGCTCCTCCTATGAGGTTAGCAGTGACTCACAGGGCTCTGTCACATGATGAGCCACAGCCATATTTTGCACCATGTGGCCATCTACGGCCACCATAGGGTCGTTGCTCCTGGGATGTCAGGGTGCTGGCATAAGGCACCACATCACATGACAAGCCATCGCCATCTTACATGTCATGTGGGCATCCATCTCTCTGTAAGGTTACTCTTGTGACATTAGAGCTCTGTCTTGCACCAGCTATATGATGGGTCACTGCCATTTTCCCGGCCATGTGGCTAGCTGCTATCAAGTTACTGTCACTTCTCTTGTGATGTCAGAGCACTACATTTTAATGCCTCATCACACAATGGGTCAGCCCATCTTGGGGCCTCTCCTTGGTATATAGTAACTATGAATAAGAGGTTTTTGTGTTTTTCAAATTCTTAGAAGAGATCTCTATAAATTGACTTGCAAAAGTTCTGACTAGTCTCTCATAATTACAAACGTAAAAAGGTCATTAAAGTTTAACCTAGTCAGAAATATATTTGAGTGTACTTTTATTTTATAAAGATGTCTGTGTGTGCTGTATGTGCTTGTTTGTTTTTGTGTCATTCTGTAAACAACTCTTCCTTTTTATTTGAGCTCTAAAATACAAACTTGAAAGCATGCTTCTCCTGAGTTACGAGCTGGTCTAGGTAATATCAAAATTAATTTATAATTAAATAAAAATCATAAAAATGGAAAAGATTGTTGGACAGAACTCTTGATTGATGAATAGAGTGTGGCCAACATTTGTTCATCAATGGAGAGCCCCCAATAATTTGCTTCTTGGTTAAAAAACAAAGTTTTTACAAAAATTAAAATAATGTTTTCTGATAAAAGATGTTTAATATATTAAACATATGTATGACTTCTAAAATATTGTATGCTACAATATAAATTTTATTTCAGATTCATGCCTTTCTCTTTTGCTCTAGGTATTTATAATAGGTTTCCATCAAGCTAACATGAGGTCATCAGTCAAATGACAATTTTGTAACTAAAATTTATGTGATATATATCCTATGTATGTGCTGTCATATTTAGAGATGCAGGTTCCTGTCAGGCCAACATGAGGTCAACAGTCAAATAATTTTATATCTAAAATTTATGTAATATGTATCCTATGTACATTTAAAAATGCAAAAACAAAATTGGGATTTCATATGACTGTTATGCTATACTGCTATGAATGACTATTGATGTGAAATGATCTCTACAAAACTATTAACTGTTGCCCATTATCATCCTACAGTGATTTACCTGCTAAAATGTCCATGGTTGATGAGAAATAATAGTTCTCTGGTTACACTTTATATTTCAAGGTACTTGATAATCAGATAAAATTCTAATAATCAAGTATATTGATCCAGACTAAGTATACTGATATAAACCCAGATTCTCTTAAGGCACCAATTATTATTAATCACTATTTTATATCTCTGTCTGTTCCTGACATTCATACAAAGCTAAAAGCACAAATCTCAGTCCTCAAACTCCACAGGAAAATGTACTTAATCTAACTTTCCGTGTCTTCAATAATAGAGACCAAAATTAACTATATATACTGCCAACTTTTGGCTGCAACACTCAGGACTCCCATCAAAGGACCTTGACAAGGTAATGCTGAGCCTAAACAATGCTGCCACCTGACCCAAGTGCAGTGAAGGAGGACACTGGGCATAAACCTGCCCCAACTTGCAGTGATCACTAGGACATCTACAAGCCTGAGAGTCACTGGAAATGTGACTGCCCTGTCCGCCAGAAAGTGGGTAAGTCATTCAATTCCCTTCCCTCACAGGAAACCTCACTACTGTCAGATCCATACATTTGAGCTACTTGGTCTTGCCACTGAAGAGCAACAACAGAGCTTGGGTTCCATGGCACACATCAAGGCACCTTTGTCAAGTCCTGAGTCTCACTGAATATCTCAGGTAAAAAAAAATTCTTTTCTTGCTGAAGCGGAGACCACATATAGTGTTCTTCCTGAGTTCTAAAATCATTATATCATCTCTAGTCTCCATAGTGCATGTTGATGGCCGACCTACATAACCTCTTCAGACAGGTCCATTCCATGCTAACTTCAGACACTATTCTTCACTCTTAATTTCCTTGTGATCCCAAAATGTCCTATACCTCTCATGGGGAGAAAACTCCAAAACCTCCACTTCTCTCTCACCTCTCTCTCCCCCCACAGTGTACATCCTACAAACCTAACCTCAATGTACAGCTAGTTCCTCCCTCCCTTTTCCCTTTTCAACCATATGCTCTGAGACACTTCCAGTCCCACTCATGCCACACATGCTATTCCTAGACTAGTGTGCCTCAGCGATCCCACAGTGCTTCCGTACATTCCCCAATACCCAATATCCCCAAAACACCAAGAGACTTAAGCCCATCATTCTCCACCTCCTTACCAACAGTTTTCTTAAAAGTATCCACTTGCTATATAATACCCTCTTTCTTCCTGTACTCAAACACGATGACCTATTTGCTTTCTCATAGACTGATCCAGACACTCTCTGATCTCAACAGCCCACATGGACAGTCCTACTTCAAGGGTTCAGAGATAGTATTCACTTCTTTAGCTAACCTCTTGCTGCTGATCTTGAGACCCTTGATCTCTAGCCCAGTCACTTTTTCAATATAACGATGACCTCTTCCTTTGCTTCCCCTCTCATGCCCTGGCCCTAAGACAAACAGCTACTTTTTTCAATTTTCTGTCAGGACCAGCTTATACAGTCTCTCCCTCCAGAGCTCAAACAGCTTCACCAAAAGTCAAGTATCTAAGACCCTCACTCCCACTACTCATGCAATCACTGCCCACCACAAAATAACAGGTTTTATCCTTCCTTAGTTTAGCCAACTTCTTTCATCTCTGGGTTCCCAATTTTGCTTCCCTAGCAGAGCCCCTATATAGAGCATCAAAAAGTTCCTTGTGAGAACCCCCAGAGCTGACTGCTTCTATATATCTCTCCTTTTGCAAGCTACAACAAACCCTCCTAAGGGCCCCAACTCTCTTTACCCAAAACAACTCAGCCCTTTACCCTTTGTACTCCTTTTCAAGGTCACAATACTGTGAGCATTTTACAACATAAAAATGGACCATCTTTTTAGGCAGTAGCCCACCTTTCTACACAACTATATACAATGCAGTTGGTAGATAGACTCCATGTCTCCACACAAACACATAAGAGACAAAAAGTTGACTTTAACAAAATACAGTTGTGTTACAGTACTATAGATGACCATGATTCCCTTTCCTCACATTGATGTCAAAAAGCTAAAGACAATACTTCTCCTCTTCAACATGGTCATGGTAAAATGACACAGATTATAGAAACACCTCTTGCTTCTCCTCCTGTATCCTTTAATCATTATGACACGTACTCATAATGTGCTGTCTTTTTAAACTTTTTTCAAGGTTTCTTCAGTATCAAATGAGTAGTCACTAACTATAAACTTCTCTTCCTAGCTGAGACTCCTGGCCACAACTTCTACACGGGCATGAACCATCATCCTGTCAACTCCCCTCACCCCCAAGATGACTCCCCAGTTCAGCAGGAAGCAGTCTAAAAGACACATCGCTCCCTTTACAACAACCAAAAGATTGGAATTATAGGTTATGGCCCTAGTAAGAATTGTCGAATTATTATGTGGTCATCTAACATGACTGAAGCCTTTAAAACAACAGCTTATCTTCCCAGTGACCACTTCCTCCTCCTTCCCCACTCCAGCCCTGGGTACAACTTCCTTTGACCTTTCCCTCCCACACAAGGGAGCCTCCACTCAGCTCCTTACATGTCACTGAACCCGCCCCTTAAGCTAAGCTCCTAGCAGAAGTCTATAAAGTCTCAGGCTCTTTGTCTCAGGTCAGAGGATCTGCCCATCTCCCTGCACTTGGTCCTCTCCATGTGTTTAGTGTTAATAAAAGCTTTCCCTCCCTCTATTTCTCCTTCACTGCTGTGCCACCAGCACCACCATTGCTGCTGCCTCTGAAACCTATCAGTAAGAAGGTAATTTTATAAAATCAAAATGACTATATTCTGTATGTGTCTTTGTGTTTTGTTTGTGGTGACATTAGAAAAACCAGAATTCCATTCACTTATGTTAGTAATCCCCATAAGCTTTTGTATATTTCCAAAAAAAAATGATAAACCAATTAAATATATCAGGAATTTCAATATGTCTTAAAATATAATTTTAGTGTGCAGAGATCTCCATAATAATATAAAATTTTAAAAACAATACACGAATTACGAGTAACCCTTTTGCAAAACACGGAAGGAAGATACTATGGCCAAATAATATTATATTATATTCCTATACTATTAAATTCTTATACTACTAGCTTATAATTTTAAATTCTATATTATATGATACTAAATTATACAATTAAATTATAAATCATTATATTAATTATTAATTTGTCATATTCATTTAAATATATTATAATATGAAATTTTAAGCTTTAATTAATTACTGAAGCATATTCTGGCATAAGAAAGGATTTCAGTTAAATATTTTAATGGTATACTGCCTCTAATTTACTAATGTTAATATTTGTATTAATCAATATTTGGAAGATGAAATTCTAATTTCTCTAGAGGTACTGTAAGTTTGCTGTCTAATACAGAAGCACTTGAAATCTGTTACTATATACATTTAAATTAAAATGAAATTTTAAATCAAGGTGTTTTCTTACACTGCCCACACTCTAGGTATTCAGTACCTGTAAGGGTCTGTGGACAACCTTATGGGTCATACAGTATTTGCTATTTGCATTTTCATCACCATCGAAAATTGCACTGGAAAAGAGACACTATAGAGCTTATTTAGCAATTACTATAGGAATAATAAGTTTTATTGCATATTGACAAATATTTAGCAGCAAAATATGGTTTCTCAAAGGTATTGTAGAATATAGAATGCACATACTTCCTTTACTTAGGAAATTAAATTAAATTTTACAATAAAATCTGTATAAACCATTAATTAGTCACTAAATATCACAGAAAGTCACAGTTTTAGTGGAATGCGTCTTTCTGTGCATATCAATTCTTTCACACCTGCAAAGGAACTTTAGTTAAAACACAACTAAAATGTTTTTTAAATCTCCTTTGAAAACCATATTGCACAAAGCAAGGACAGTGTTGTGAGTGTTAAAAACAACTTTGAATACAATTAAGAATTCAAGCAGTTGACTGTGGAAGTGAAAAAAGAGATTACAGCATGACAAAGATAGTTTAGGTAGAGAATATACCCTGTCAATTACAAGATCCCAGATACATGGATATAACAGTAGAACAGGTCCAAAAGACTTACATGTTAACTGCTCAGGAGAATTTGAAAACGTTTTCAATGTGAAGGGCTAGACCAGCCTCAGGTGGGGATCCAAACATGACCTCTCACTACTCACATGTAGATACCTTCATGAGTTTTCTCCATATTTTGAAGCATAAAAGTACACATTAATATCATGAACAATTTGGTATCATAACTTTCCACAACAGCACACATCGCATTTCCCAAACACAGTGTACTTTCACTGTTGCTTTTACTCTTTTTTACTTCACTCAGCCCAAGTGAGCTCTCCAGAGACAATTTCACAACCACTCTTCACTTTTATTTTCTGAAAGAAATTTGCTAATGCTTTTTTGTTCATTTTGTTTTATTCTTTTTTTCAACATGAGAAAAAACTGTTGTCTAACTAGAGGAGAGATCCAGTCCCAGCCCAGGCCTGGTGACTGTGTGGGAGAGCTTCTTGCTACCTTGTTCCAACTGGACCTGCTGGTCCCAGCCCTGGCACAGCATAGGTGAGATTCGCTTCCACCCCCTTGAGACTCCCACCACCACACCGAGTGCCACTCCAACCCACCTGCCAAATGAAAATTACTTCCACGTTCTGGGGACCCCCAGATTCAGTCCTAGCCCAGGCCCAGTGAGTGTGTGGGAGAGCTGCCTCCTAGGCTAATCTAAGTTATCACCTCCAGACTCAGCTCAGGCCTGGACTACAAGCCAGGGGTGAAACCCTGCAGCTGCAATCCCTGCAGAGAGTGTAGGGGACAAAGCTACCAAGCTAGTCCAAGAGCAGAACATATTTACATAGGGGAACAACAAGATCACTTCCAAGGGTGTTAGCAGGAAGGATCTAAGCAAAACATCCAAACCCAAGCCAGGCATAGGTGGATAAATCCAAACATTGTATATCTGCACCTGAATTTCAGTAAGTGCTAAAGGTATAACGGCACCAAAGCTCTACAACAAAGGTCAGAAGACAGTGCTACACAAAATGACAAAAAGGAGCAACATGCAATCTCAGAACCCAAGCTGACCCATAAGAAGTGCAGAGGACACTAGGACAGAACAAATTGGTAATCACACAGCTGAAATCAAGGAATCAACAGCTTCTAAAATAAAGAAAGGACTGCAGAAATGTATAGAGGAACTCAGATTGGAAATGAAAAAAGAAATGCCTGAATTAATAGCATCTGCAATAAAGAATCAAATGCAGAAACATATGGAGGAAACTCAGTGCCCACCCAGAACAAATGCAGAGGACACTAGTTCAGCTGAAATGTATGAATTATTAGTGTCAATAGTAAATAAGCAACAGCAGAAAGTAACAGAGAAATAAATAGCTGAATTCTTTTCTACAAGTTCAGCTCAAATGTATGAATTAACAGCATCAATATCAAAAGAGCAACAAGAGAATGCAATAGAGGAACTGCAAATGGAATACTTTTCTGAAATAAAAAAGAATTCTCTGAACTCATAGCATCTGAAGTAAAGAATCAACTGCAGAAACATAGGGAGGAAAAGCAATCTGAAGAAAACACTGCAGTAAAAGAATTAATAACTGCTTCTAAAAAAGACATTGAAAAAAATTTAAAAAGATTAGAAAAATGATGGATTAATTGAATGAGAAATACAGGAAAGAAATAGAGCGCATGAAGCAGAGTCAAAGTGATATAGAGGAACTTAAAATCTCAGTCACAAGTTTGCAAATACGATTAAGTAGAAGTGAAGACAGAGTTCCAGATCTTGAAGACGATGGCGCAGCTAGTGAAAAGGTGAGAAAAGATCTCATAAAAACAACTAGGATGCAGGAAAAAATTATTCATCATTTGCCAGACGAAACAAAGATGAACAATGTGAGACTAATAGGTATCAATAAGAAAGGAGTCAATACAAAGGACATTAAAAAAATCTGTGCAGAGGTAATAACAGAAACCTTCCCAAATATGAGGAAACAATCTGACATTCAGGTAACTGAAGCATGCAGAAAGCCAAGAAACCTCAAACCAATTATAAACCCACCAATACATATAATTATCACAATCCCAGAAATTCAGCTCAAGAATAATATACTGAAAGTGGCAAGAGAAAAGAAGCAAATTACTTTCAAAGGAAAACCCATCAGAATTATAGCTGACTTCTCTTCATAAATCTTGAAGGCAAAAAGAGCATAGAGCAGAGTACTTCAAGTCCTCTATGAAAAAAAAATCAGCACAAACTACTATGCCCTAAAAAACTCTCAAATTAGATGGAGAAGTGAAATACTCCCATGATAAAGAACAAGTAAATAATTTCCTGATGAAAAAGCCAAACCTACACATTTTCCTGAAAGATGTTCTAGAGAGGGACCAAAATGACCAGAACTCCAAGAATGAGATCAGATGCAAACAACTAAATAGGGCAAACAATTAAACACAAGAGAAAAAGGAGTATACGACAACAGTTAAATAAGAGGTCAATCGTAATTCAATAAATCTGACTTATAAGCATTAATGTAAATGGAATAAATTCACCAATTAAGAGAAATAGACTGGCACATTGGATTAGGAAACAAAGTCCAAAAATATGCTCTATACAAGAAACACACTTAACTCATAAGGACATTCATAGGCCGAAAGTGGAAAGATGGGAAACAGTATTACACAACCCAGCATCTCAGAAAAAAGAAGGGTAGCAATGCTATTCCCCGGCAGTCTCAACTTCAAACCAAGAATGATCAAGTGAAGGCTACCATATACTGGTTAGGGGAAAAATTGAAGAGGAAGAAGTAATATTCATGAATATGCATGCAGCAAACACGTGAGCACTCAATTATATAAAGCAAATCTTACTGGATATAAAAATGTAATATAAAATAACACAATTTTAAAAGGAGAACTTAACACCCCCTTAGCACAAAAAGATATGTCAACCAGAGCAAAACTTGACAAAGAAATAACACAACTGAACCACAGTTTTAAACAAATGGACTTGGTGGACATATAGAGTGTTCCACACAAACACAGCTGAATACACATTTTTCTCAACTGCACACTGGTTATTTTCTAAAATAGACCATGTACTGGTCTATAGGTTATGCTTAAGTATATGAAAAAAAAAGAAATTATCTAATGCATGCTATCTGACCACACTGTAATGAAACTGGAAATAAATGACAAAACAAACCAGCAAAACACCCTAAATACATAGAAATTAAATGACACCCTATTCAGCAACAAATGGGTCACAGATGAAAATAACAAGAAATTCAACAATATCTAAAATTCAATGAAAATTAAAGCACAACTTATTGGAATTTATGGGAATTGATAAAAGCTGTTCTCAGAGGGAAAGTCATAGCTGTGAACTCACATATTAGGTCAACAGAATGAGAACAAATAAAGACACTAATGCTGCACCTCCACAAGCTAGAAAAGGAAGAGCAAATCAAGCCCAGTGCCCAAAGATGGGAAGAAATCATAAAGATTAGAGTAGAAATGAAATCACTTGAGACAAAGAAAACAGTTCAAAGAATTAATGAAACAAAAACCTGGATATTTGCAAGATTAAATAAAATCGATATGCCACTAGCTAGCCTCATCAAAAAGAGGAAAGCAAAAAATCAAATACAAGCAATAAGGAATGAAAAGGTTGTAATTACCACAGACTCAGTGGAAATTCAGAAGATTAACAATAGCTACTTTGAAAATCTTTACTCTCACAGAATAGAAGACAGAGAAGAAATGGACAGATTCCTGTATTCGTAAAAATTACCAAAGCTGAATAGACGAGATATCACTACTCTCAGTAGTCCAATAACAGCCAAAGAAATACAGAATATAATAAAACAAAACAAAACAACAACAAAAAAACCTAGCCAAAAAGAAAAGTCCAGGTCTGGATGGATTCACAGCTGAATTCTACAAGAAATTTACAGAAGATGTCATCCTTATTCTCCTCAAACTCTTCCATGAAATTGAAAAGGAAGCAATCTTCCAAAATCATAACTGCAGGCAGATAGTATACTGCTAACAAAACCAGGGAAAGATGCAAATGATAAAGAGAACTACAGGCCAATCTCCCTCAAGAACATAGAAGCAAAAATCTTAAATATAATCTTAGCAAATAGAATACAGAAGTCATCAAGAAGATCATACACTATGACCATGAAGGAATCATCCCAGGGATGCAAGGATGGTTCAATATTCGAAAATCTATAAATGTAATACACTATATCAATGGAAAAAAAACTAAAATACACATGATCATCTCCATTGATGGCAGAAAAGACTTTTGACAAAATTCAACACTCATTCATGTTCAGAGTCCTACAGAAATTTGGAATAGATGGCCTCTACTTCAATCTGGTAAAAGCCATTTAGGAAAACCCAATGGCTAACATAATTCTAAATTTGGACAAACTGAAATCTTTTACTTTTAGATCTGGTACAAGACAAAGGTGTCCTCTATCACGTCTCTTATTCAATATAGTTCTGAAAAAATTAGCTACAGCCATTAGACAAGAGAAAGAAATAAAACGAATAATAGGTAAAGAAGAAGTGAAATTATTATTTGCAGATGACATGATACTATACTTGCAAGACTCAAAAAACTCCACAAAGATGCTATTAGAATATATAGAAAAAATTAGAAGCATAGCAGGATACAAAGTCAATACCCAAAAGTCAATAGCATTTCTCTGCACAGATAACAAACACAATGAGAGGGAAATTGTAGAAACAATACCTTTTACAATGGCACCATGGAAAATGAAATACCTTGGAATTAACCTAACTAAACAGGTCAAAGACTTTTCGAGGAAAATAGCAGTACTCTTAAAAAAAGAGATCATAAAGGATTTCAGAAAATGGAAATATAATCCATACCCTTGGATAGGAAGAACCAACATTGTGAAGATGGCCATACTCCCAAAATTGCTATACAGATTTAATCCAATCCCTATCAAACTAACACCACCATACCTTACAGAGCTAGACAAATCATTCCTAAAATTTATTTGGAAGCAGAGAAGACCTAGAATAACAAAGGCATTTCTGGGAAATATAGACAAGGCAGGAGGCATTACAATTACTGAATTGAAGTTATACTACAAGGTTACTGTGATAAAAGCATCATGGTATTGTCAACAAAATAGACCTGAGGATGCAATGGAATATGATAGAACATGCTGAAGCCCTTATGAGCACACTCAGCCACCTTATCATTGACAAAGTGCCAAATATAGTCACTGAAAGAAAGATAGACTCATTATCAAATGGTGCTGGCAAAACTGGCTCTCTACAGGCCAAAAACTAAGACTTGATCCTAGACTATCATATTACACTAAGCTAAAGTCAAAATGAATTAAAGATCTAAACATTAAAATAGAAACACTAAATATCCTGGAAGACATAGTAGAAGGAACTCTTGAAGACATGGGGGTTGGCAAAGAGTTCATGAACAAAAATCAAATCTCATGGGAAACATTTGAAAGAATTAACAACTGGGACCTGCTCATACTGAGAAGTTTTTTCACGTCAATGGAGATTATGAACAAAGTGATAAGATAACGCACAAATTTGGAAAATATCATTAAAAATAAGTACTCAGACTTATTGTCTGCTCTCTAGAATTTATAAATAAATAAAAAACATCTGAGCCCCAAAATTTAAAGACCCAGTCCAGAAATAAGCATCTGAGATGGACACACTTTTCAGAGAATGAATTTAAAGAGCCTAATGAAAAATGCTCCATATCACTAGCCATTCTTAAAATGCAAATTAAATCAACACTGAGATATCATCTCACCCCAGAAAGAATGGCTATTATAAAAAAAATCAACCAACAACAAATGTTGGAGAGGCTGTGGGGAAAAAAAAATTTCTCCACTGCTGGTGAGAATGTAGACTGGTGCAACAATTATGGAAATCAGTTTAGAGACTCCTTAGAAAATTTGGACTGGAAATCCCATTTAAACCAGGTATTCCTCTACTGGGAATTTTCCCAGAGCATCTGAAAACAACATATCATGGTTATATATGTGTGTCTACGTTTATAGCAGCACAATTTGTGATAGCCAAATCTTGGGATCAACCAAGATGTCCATCACCTGAGGAATGGATGAAAAATATGTGATATTTTTATACAATGGAATATTAATCAGCTAACAAATATGATAAACTTGAAACTTTTATATTGAAGTGGATGCCACTTGAAGATATGTTCATAAGTGAAATAAACCAGACACACATGTGCAAATATCACATGGTTTCCCTAGTATAAGAACTTAAAATAAGAAATACAAATAGGAAGGTATAATACAACTTAAAGAATAGCAAGAACTTAAGGACTAGATAATGAAAAGAGAACAAAGAGAAGCGCTAGGAAAGATGACAGTGACAAGCCATACAGTTATATGTAGAAGATGGGTAAGGCAATGATCCTGACAATATTCAGAAGATTTTCACATTAAGAAGTTAATTTTAAAGATTCTCACCCTGACTAACTATGTATACTAACACGTGTGAACTAAGCAACTGCACTGAAGATGGCAATTTATAATAGCAGGTTCACACTTGGAGTGCCTGTCATTCCGGTCTTCTGAATAGGGACTGCTTGTCATGACATGTCAGTTGTTGTTGTGCTGTCTCTCAGTTAGATGATTGTTCAAAAAGAAGGGGATGGTGAATGAAGGCAGGAGACAGGAAAAGGAATGTGCGACTATCCAGTAACAAGGTTGTACATGGTTAGATTTCTGGACTTATTTGTAAATATAAGACTTATATAATTCTTTATGCCTGTTTTAAATGTATATTTTAATTTTGTAAATATTTTTTCATCATATTCCATAGAGACTTAAAGTTCAACATATCAACACTTGATGAAAAATACCTGTTCCATGTTATGCCTAAGATGTTTAATATTCACACAGAGTGACGTTAAGCATTACAGCCTAGGTTGTATGGTAATAACAATAAGTTTCTCTTCTGGAGTGTTAACAACTTAAGTTTGCAGACCAAAATTAGAGAAAAAGGAGCGTCGCAAGTAAAGCCAACATTTTGTCCTTAGCCTTCCAAGGTCAATTAAGACTCAGGACATATGAAAACTTTTACTGTAACATCACATAACTCAGTACTGTCCCAAATTTTAAGATCAAAGAGTTTATGGGGCCAAAGAGGAAAGTGATTGATGATGCAGAGTGTGCCTAAGGAGAGTCACATGGAGAGAAAACATTCTCTCAGGCTTTCATGGAGAGCACATTGGCCAAGCAATGACTGTGACTCATCCACGTGGCTGACACTGACAAAAGATCTACAATATGAGCTACAGAATCTCAGGATAAATCCTGAGCAGATTTCACTGACCTCATCAGACTCAAAAGCTACAACTCTTGTTGCATAGGTCTTGCTTTACCTTGGTCTTAACCCTCCAGCAGAAAAGTATAAAAACGAAGTATAAGAGGTAAAGCCATGGTGTTATATTGAGCTGCAGAGGACTCAGGTCAACAATTTCTAACACTGCCAGTCAAGCAGAAACCCAATACTATTGTGGACTACTGGACTCTTTTAGAATATTTTGCTGAGTTAACACATCTATAATATTCAAATGATGGATATAAGCAAAAAAGGGGATATATAAATGAATGTCCATTTTGTATCTGTGAATTCCAAATGGTTAGGATAGATATTTAGTTTCATTCTCTCAGTGAATAGAAGAATTTGTTCTAATAGTGTTTGTAAATAGAATATCATATCTACTTCTTGTACAGCAAATAACCACTAGCCAGAATTTATGCAGTGTTTTAATTATTGAAACTCTCCTATCAATTTGATTTGAAACTGTCTCATTGCTATTTGTCTCTCAATGTAATTATGGAAAAAATACAAATAAATTGCTCTAGAATGAGAGGTCAGCAACTCAGAACCCAGTAAGATCTAGTCAGTGAGGCTCTTTTAGAAGCAGATA
Organism: Octodon degus; assembly: GCF_000260255.1. Classification (NCBI taxonomy): domain Eukaryota; kingdom Metazoa; phylum Chordata; class Mammalia; order Rodentia; family Octodontidae; genus Octodon; species Octodon degus. The sequence goes on from NW_004524962.1 coordinate 685,293, forward strand.
ACCTGAAAGCAGAAGTTGGAGGTGTATCACAGTGATTAATGGAAAATTTGGCATAATTGAAGGACAAGGATCAATTCTCAACATACATGCACACACACGTTCCGAAAAAAAAATAATTACAAAGACTTTTGGGGCTGAGGAGATGGCTTAGTGGAATATGCCCTTGCCTAGCAAGCACAAGGGCCTGAGTTCAATCCCTCATTCTGAAAAAAAAATACACACACACACACACACACACACACACACACACACACACCACATACACACAGTTTCATTGTTTTTACAAAGGAATTGGTTGCAAGTTTGGATATCAAAACCCAAAAATGTTAAAATAAAAAAATTAAGGGGAGTTTCTACATAAAAAATTGCAAAGGAGGAGATCATTTAATCTTTAAAGAATGAAGCTATTGAATCTTTGAAATGACTGTTTAGTTAGTACGAGGCAATTTTAAACAGCAGAGAATGGGTTGAAAGTGCTCATCTTATACTAATTTTCAAAAGCAACCTATGCATCATTTATGACATTTACAAGGAATAAGCAAAGTTATTTTTTCATTTAGTTGGGCTAACTGGTTTCTATATTCCCAATAATATTTCCATTTTAAATTATTTTAATAAAGTTCACTGGAAACTTCAAGATACTGGGAGGGAGGGAGTAAGGGAGAGAGAGAGAATACAGATAGACAGATAGATATAAATGTAAGTAATGACATAGATATAGATGATATATGTATAAATTAGATATAGATGTAAATTAGATATAGATAGAGTTGGGATGATGTATATGTTTTCTGACTCACCGTACCCTTGTGTTCTGATATGATTTTACAGTATGATAATGTGACTCCCTTAAAACACTTCACTTCCATTTAAATGTTTCAGCCTCTATGTATATATATATATATATATATATATATATATATATGGGAAATAACACTTTTTTTCAGGTTGACAATTACACTGGCTCAGCACAATGAACAATTATAAAATTCTCTCCCTGAATGGTTGTTCATGATGTGAACCTTGGTGCAGCATGTGACAAACTGTGAGCTGGCCTAAATATTTGTAAGAGCAAAAGATTTTGGAATCTGCTAGCTTTCTCTCTGTTTGTGATGCAACTTTCAGAACAGGTACTCCAAAGCTCTATAGTTCTTTTTCATTTTCTTGGTTGTTACAAAAGCCTTTCTTAGTCAGGAAATTTGCTCATCTAATAAATTTGGATATATATAGAAATTAGAAATATACAAAAATGATTAGCATGGCCTGAATAAAAAGCTGACATAAAAATTAGCAAAATGTCATATTTTCTATCTGTTTTTCCAACATGAAAGTGTTGGTAGCTGTAAGACGATAGATATGTCACAGTAATAACCATTTTACTAGATGTACCTTATAACATTTTATCTTTTAAATATACAAAAATAAATTTATTTTTTGAAAATAAATGAAACATGCAAATACAAATTGAAAATAAAATGCATTGACAATAATTTTAAAGCTGTGCCATAGACTTTAAACAGGCTTACGAAATACATGAAGGCAACTAGAGTTTCTCAGATTTTAATAATGTATTCATACATTATAAGAAAGAATGTGTCATTTACAATCACATTTTAAATTTTTCCTCTTTAGCCTTTCTTAATATTGACTGTTTACTACAGCAGAAAGGCTTTTAGAATGAGCCACTGAGTCTAGCAGCCATGCTCAGCTAGGCCACTTCAGTGTGCTGCAGCCAGAAGGAGGCCAGTCCAGCAGCAAGACTCAAGCCAAGAACAGCAGATTGAATTTTAGTTGAGGAGAACTAGATCTGGAGAGCTCAAGCTTACTGCTAGGCCCAGCAGGGTCCAGGCTGAGGTCAAAACCGAAGTGGAGAATCCTTGTGGCACACAGGTGGTAGGTGGTAACTTGTGTGAATTAATTAGCATGGAAGACTTCATATACAACTAGGAGAGGGGCCCAGTCAGAATTCAGGATAACTAATTTAAATACATATTTCCAATTTTGTATCTTCTTTGCAATAGAACTATAAAGTTGGCTCCTATGCTTTAAAGTATTAAAACATTAGTTACTAAAGTTTGTCAATTTCAAAATTTCCCTAGCTCTTATTATTAATTCTAATTTTATTACTATAAATAGAATTATATATCTCCCTTAACCACATGTTTTCCCTTGGGTAATAATATCAGGAGGCTCTTGGGTAATAAGCTCAAGAGAGCACTACACCTAAGGATGGTGGACAGGGCCAAACAGAAACCTATAACTATTATTTGATAAAAATGGAAAAAGCTTGGAACACAATAAATAAGAATCTTTGACACAGGAGAGATACCTAAACAACAGATCCTTTACAAAGAGGTTTTGAATAAACTGATACAGCTACCTACTACCAAACATTCACTAAAAATGTATTACAGAGATGAAAAAAAGGAGTTCTTTGTGAAACACAAAATGACAAAAAGAAGGAGTAAAATGGAGTCTCAGGCAACTAAGCCCATGTAGAAAAAACCCAGGAGACATCAGCAGAGAAGAAATTGGAAATCATGTACCTGAAATGTCTGAAATAATAGAAACTGAAGTAAAGACACAACAGCATAAGTGACTAGAAGAAATCAGATCAGTTATAATATCCCAGGTTAAAAATAAAAAGCAATAACTATAATGAAAGAATTACTGTTTCTCAAGAAGATACTGATAAAAAAACAGAGGTTAGAAAAAACATGAAAATCTTGAATGAAGAATAGAGGAAAGAAATAGATTGCATGAAACATATTCAGAGACATACAGGAAATTAAAACTCCACTGAAATCTGACAAAAACATTTGAATGAAAGTGAAGATAGACATTAAGGTCTTTAAGATGCCATTATAGCTAGTGACCATTAAAGTAAACATCTCTCAAAAACAACAAAGATCTACGAATATTTCAAATAATAATTCGACAGCTACAATATGGTGCAAAAGTAAACAACATAAGATTAATAGACATCAATGAGAAAGAAGGAGCAGACACAAATGACATTAAAAGAATATGGGCAGAAGTAGTAACAGAAAATTTCCCAAATATAGGGAAACAAACTGACATTCAGAAACTGAGGCATACAGCACTCCAAATAATATGAACCTAATGAAAACTACACTCAGACACACAATAATCAATATTCCAGAAATTCAGCACAAGTACAATGTACTAAATGTCATTAGAGAAAAGAAACAGATCACATTTAAAGGAAAACCCATCAGAATATCAGATTTATCATCACAAAACATCATGTCCAAAAGAGTATGGCACAAAGTATTTTGAATTTTACAAGAAAACAAATCCCAACCAAAACTAATATACCCTGAAAAACACTTTTTCAAGTTTAAAAGAGAAGTAAAATAGTTCCATGATAAACAATAGCTAAAGCAATTCATTACAAAGAAACAGACCTCACACAGAGTATTGAAAGACATTCTAGAAAGGAATCAAACCAAGCAAAGTTCCTAGAACAAAAACATAAAGAACCAACCAAACAGGGCACACAATTAAACATGGGATGGGCTGGCCAAAGAGCTCAGCAGATTAAAGAGTCTGCAAGCAGGTGCAGGGGCCACGTATTCAATCTCCATGCCTGCTGTTCCAACCCTGCCTTAGGGCATGCTAAGATGGCAATTGAGACTGGGTATGGTGGCCCACTCCTATAATCCTAGCTCTGAGGAGGCTGTAAACATGTGGACCACTATGAGGAGTCCGATCTAATAGTCAGAACCTGAACATCCCATAGATCCTTCCCTAAAATTAAAGAAAAAAAAACACAGGTGAAAAATAGGGAACAAACAACAGGAAAATAATGCGACAAACTTAAGCCAACACATCTCTATTATAACCGTCAATGTAAATGGACTCAATTCACCAATTAAAAGTAATAGATTGGCACAGTGGATTAAGAAATAAAATCCAACAATATGTTGTATACAAGAAATACTTAATTCATAAAGAAATTCGTAGGATGAAAGTCAAAGGACATAAAATAATACTACATGCTCCAGGAGCTCAGAAAAAAGCAAGGGAAAGTCATTCTGTTAGCTGACCATCTGAACTTCAAACCAAGAATGATAAAATGAGATAAAGAAGGTCACTACATATTGGTTAAGGGAAGAATTCAAGAGACAGATATAGCCTGGGGATTTAGCTCAGTAGTAGAATGCTTGCTTAGCAAGGTGGAAGCCCTGGGTTAGTTTCTCAACAGCAAAAACAAAAAATAATTATGAAAAGAAAAGAAAAAGATAAATAATTTTAATGCAAGATAGCTCAGTGGTCTACAGTGTCTGTTTATGCAAGCTTAAAATAGGAGGAGCCATTGAATAGCTGCTAGGGATGCTGTTTGGAGAAGCTGTTGGAAGCGTTGGAGGATCTACTTTTCTTACACTGTGCTACTGTAAAATCTTGTCATGCTGCCTTTCCTGATAAACTTTGGAGAATCTTGGATCCTCACCTTGATCATCGCTTCCTGGCTCTGGAGGGAAGATGGTAAACTACTCAATCTAATGAAGAAACTTGTGACATTAGCTTTCCTGATGAAAACTTGGCCCTATTCATCACTGGAGGAACTCAGAACCATGCTGTTGCTGAAGATGGCTGTGATACTTTTGGGGGAGATCTGTTGCTTACCTTGAGGATTGTTTCCTAGCTCGGGTTCACATCCCTCAGCCTGCTAGAAGATCCATCATTCCACTGGCAGAGACTTTCTAGTTTTCATGATTGACCACTGGACCTTCCTGGCACAGATCTGTGAAGCAAACCTGCATGAGACTTTGTTTTGGGCTCTATGCCTCCAGTTGGAGTTGTGGGATGCATTGTTACAAGATCTAGGCCCTTAGATGTACTATTTAATATTTAGCATGTGGATAGATTTCCTGTACTTCTCTGTGAATCTTGGGTTATTTAGTATAAAATATAAAAAATTTCCTACATAATATTGTTCCTATTGCAGAATAAAACACAAATCACTATGCTTACCATAAAGAAAAGTCTTGTGTGGATGGATTCACAGCTGAATTCTACAAGAAATTTAGAGAAGATTTAATCCAAACATTCATCAAATTCTTTTTGAAATTTAACAGGAAACCATTCTCCCAAAATCATTCCTGGAGGCAAGTGTTATCCTGCTACCAAAACCAGAGAAAGATTCAACTAAAACAGAACCATAGACCAATCTGCCTCATGAACATAGATGCAAAAATCCTCAATAATTTACTTGCAAATATAATACAGCAAATCATAAAGAAGATTATGCATCATGAATAGGGAGAATTCATCACAGGGATTCAAGGATGGTTCAACATATGCAACTCTATAAATGTAAAACCTATGTAAATACAGCCAAAACCAGAAACACATGATCATCTCAATACATACAGAAAAGGATTTTGACAACGGCCAATGCTCATTCATGATCAAAGTCCTACAGAAAATCGAATATATGGCCTATATCTCAATCTGATAAAAGCCATCACTGACAACCTAACAATGAGCATAACTGTAAATGAAAACTGGAAATCTTTATTCTCAGATCTGATACAAGACAAGGTTGTCCTCTATCACCACTCCTATTCAATATAGTTCTGGAACCATTAGCTAGCACCATCACACAAGAGAGAGAAAGAAAAGTAATAATAGATAAAGAACTTAAACTATCATTATTCACTCATGACATGACCCTCTACTTGGATAACCCAACAAACTCCACCAAGTATCTCCTAGAATTGACAAACATATTCAACAGCACAGCAGAATACAAAGTCAATACTGAAAAATCAATAGATTCTCCTTTTTTTGTCCTTTCCCTCACCCCAGTTGTTTCTTACCTTTTTCACATTTGCTTTATTGAAAATCAATAATTATATAGGATATTAAAAATTGTAGACAAATATTAAAATGTGAAAGATATGAGATGTAGACAGAGTGCATTTTAGAGAAATATTTTTGAAATTACTGCATAGCATGAGATTAATAATAGATTACACAATGTAAATAATTATTTATAAACTTAAATGAATATAACAATAAAAATTGTCCAAAATAAAAATGAAGAAGAATCTACAGATCAGTCATATAATAGTTCACTCTGTGCCAAAATAAAGAAACTTATATTCATAAATTATAAGTAAGAATGCTCAAAGTAGAAAAAGGTAGGCAATAACTATTTAAAAATTTAAGTTTGGAAATGTGGTCCTAAAATTTCAACTAAATTCAGAAATTTTAAAATATTTCTCTATACAGATAACAAACTTATTGAGAGAGAAATTAGACAAAGTACCCTTGACAATGACATCCAAAACAATGAAATCTTAGGAATTAATGTAACAAAGATCTAAACAATGAAAATTACAATATTCTAAAAAAAAGGGATTGAAGAGGATTTCAGAAAATGTAATGTTATTCCCTGCTCCTGGATAGAAAAAGCCAACATTGTGAAGATGGTCATACTCCCAAAATTGGTATATAGATTCAATGCACTCCCTATTGAAATGCCAACAACATGCCTCATATAAATAGTGAGAGTATTCCTAAAATTTATAAGAAACAGAAAGGACCTTGAATAACAAAGGCAATCTTGGTCAACAAAAGGAAGGCAGGAGACATTAAAATCCCTGACTTGAAGTTATACCACAAAGCTACTGTGATAATATCAGCTTCATACTGGTAAAACACAAACCGAAGAACCAATGGAAAAGGCCAAAAGATGCTAATACAACTACCAACACACTCAGCCATCTTATCTTTGACAAAGGACCAAACATGTTCACCAGAAGGATGACAGCTTGTTTAACAAATGATGCTGCAAAAACTGACTCTGCACAGACTATAACTAAAAATTATAGTCAGGGCTAGCATCATGTGCTAAACTAAAGTGAAAAGTAATTAAAGATCTAAATATTAAAACAGAAACACTAATTCTACTGTCAGAGAAACTAGGTGGAAATCTTGAAGACACAGGGGTAGACAGAGAGCTCATGAACAAAATCCAAACTGCACAGGAAATATTCAAAAATCAACAACTGAGATCTCTTGGTTTTCAGAAGTTTCTTTATGCCAAAAGAAATCAGTAACATAGTGCAAAGACAACTAACAAACTGGGAATAATTCTTACCCAACAGCACTCAGACAAATGTCTTCTATCTAAAACAGAAATTATAGAACAGAAATTTAGGCTCCCAAAATTTAAGGACCCAATCCTAAAGTGGGCATCTCAGATGAATACACATTTCTCAGAGAAAGACACAACTGGAAAATTAATACATGAAAAAACATTCCACAGCACTGGACATTCGAGAAATGCAAATTAAAAGAAATTTTAAATCCCATCTCCCCCCAGAAATAATGGCTATCTTAAATAAATCAACTAATAACATATGCAGGAGAGTTTGAGGGGAAATAGGAACCGTACTTTACTGCTAGAGGGAATGTAGACTGGTATGACCACTGTGGAAATCAGGGTGGAGATTTCTCAGAAAACTAATACAGGAAATCCCATGCAACTCAGCTATTCATGTTCTGGGTATTTTCCCCAAATAACTGAAAATATGCCGTAATGTTATATGTGTTCCTGCATTTATAACATTACAATTTTTCATAGCCAAATCTTGGAAACAACCAAAACCCCCAACACCTGAGGAGCAGATGAAAATAAAATATTTATACAATGGAAGATTACTCACCTATAAAGAAAGGAATACCTGAAGACTTCATAGGGAAATGGATGAAACTAGAGGCTATATTCATAAGTGAAATAAATCAGATATGCATGTGTAAGTATCATATTGTCTCCCTAGTGTAAGAACATAAAAGAATGAATTATTTGATTCTGTGATGCTGGTCAGCATTAGGGGAACAATAGAACTCTCTCAGACTCAGTGTGTGTAGGGACATTTTTTTCTGTATTGTATATCATAAGACATTAAAGGATGATATTGATAGAAAACCTGATGTATAGTTTGAGGAAAGTATTTGGTTCTATTAAAGCATGCATTCTTAGATAATACTTTTAAAGGGAAAATAAATTTCATTCCTCTATTTTCCAAGTTATCACAAAGTACAAATGCATAGAATCCATATTAATAAGCTTCAGCTGAACAACTTTAATCTGGTAAGAGCTGACATATTAAATTGAGGTTATACATGAAACTAATGCACACAGAACTCCTTCGGGAAACAATCCATTCCTTTCTGTGTTGCCAAAACACTATTTAGCACATCAAAGAAGATTTTGTCATTCATTAGCTGTGCAATTTTGGGAGAATCATTCAAGTTACCTAAAGCATTTTCCTCATCAGTACAATGAAGTTGACAACTGTGTATCTTATTTCGCAGTCCCACCTCAAAGGGGAATTGTTAATTAAAAAGTTTTGTAAACAGTGGAACTGTATGTATAAAACTGAATGTGTGACTTTGTGTCTTTCAAAGTCAATACATTTATGTGGTTACCCACATAAAGACAAAAGAGAAAGCAAGGAGGATAAAAATGGAAAAGAGAATAACTGGCAAAAACCTGTTTTTCCTATGGACAAATATGTTTGGTCTCTCTGTGAAACCTACAGGTCATGATACAGAATTCACTAAAGAATTTGCTTCTTCCAAAGAATAGAAAACTAGAGCATTTTGGTACAAACACAAGCTTATCATCAATGACATTAAAACCCCAGAATAGAGTAAACCTGCTAGCAGATAGAAGACTTCAGGCAGAAAAACCAGGAAGTCATTTTGCCTTTGAATTGGCACTTGAATTTGCCCTTGAATTGATACTGAGGTAAGTGAAAGGAAGTGTGTACCTAAGCTGTATGTGTAATCACAATTAGACTGAGAAGTCATGGCACAGACATTTACAGTGTATTTACTATGTTTGCTGGCTAGAATTTGTGATATTTCACAGGAAGTAATAATGTACTGTGATCCATCAATGTCGTTTCATTTCTAGGGTAGTGCTACAAAAAACTACTTACACCATTCCTTAGAATAAACCCCACAGAATTTTCATCAGCTGCCTAGGATTCTTTAATTTCTTGAATTTATGGAGACAAATTTTTCAATGCTAACATGTAAGAAACAGGACATAAGAAGCCCAATGTGTGCTAGATCTTGTTCTTACCTTGCCTTCATTACTAAAACTTATATTTCTGTCTCTCTCTTTCTCTCTCTCTCTCTCTCTCTCTCTCTATATATATATATATATATATATGTATTTATATATAGTGACATATATATAGGATGTGATATATAGGATGTGATGTACATATATATATGATATGATAAATATATGATGTGATCTGTATATGTAGGATGTGATACATATGTATGATACATACATGATGTATGATATATAATATATATAATATTATATATGTGTATAATATAACACATCAAAGAAGTCTATGACAGTTCATATTAAATAAAAACTATATACCTGCTAGCACAAGGCCTGAGTTCAATCCCTGATATCACAAACAAATTACTATTAACAAGAACCAAAAATTAGAAAAAAATGGGAAAAATGTAAGAACAATTGCTTGTGTGAATATAACTTGAAGAAGGGTACCTTTCCTTTATTTTCATGTTATTTCTAATTTTTTGGTAAAATTTCTATATTCTCCATTTCAATTTTTTTTCTTTCTTTTATTTTTGTGTGTATTTTAGGAAGGGTCTACAGTGTGTTCAGAGTTTCACTACCAGATCGGACTCATAGTGATGGGCGTATTTACAGCCTCCCCAGAGCTTGGATTACCGGTCCGAGCCACCACTCCCAGATTCAATTGATATCTCAGCATGCCCCACGGGCATGGCTGGCATGGCAAGCCCTGGAATTGAACCCTTGGCCCCTGCAGCTCCTTGCAGGCACTTTAATCCGTTGAGCCATTTGCCCTGCCCTTTCAACTTTTTTTCCAGCTATGATTTCTACTGTACTTTGACTACTAAAAAACAGTATCAATTAATTTCATATGAAAATTATCGAATTTATGTCACCTACGAAATATGTCTTTTAATTTCAAATGAGATTTAATACATTCCTCATTAACCGGTAATGTTCTATTATTCTGAATTTTTTCGTTGAACTGAATATACTGTACTTAAGAAGTTTTTTAACTTTGCACTTCTGTACTATATATAGCTTCTCCATCTCTGCATTATTTTCCTTCAAAATGCCATATTTAAAATAAATGGAGTGATAAAGTTGCTCTTATATTATGGCTAATGTTTTGCATTACAGAAATATTGCAATCCTTAATACTCATCTGTAAAAAAAATATTAACTTCGTGAACAAGAAAAATTGTTTTAAGAGTAACTTCAATGAATATTAAAATCACACTATTAGCCACCTTAAATTAATTACATTCTTTTCAGTAACTATAAAATATTTTATAAGGATTCATCATCAAAATATAGCTAGATAGGACATTAAACAAAAAGCTCAGGTTCCTTCTACTGGTTATGATGAATTAAAAAAAATGAAGGCTTAGATTTATTACTATTATCACTCATTTTAATAATTGAGAACGCTTAACCATACAAACATAGCTGGAATGATGGATTATAAAGCCATCAAAATATTAAGATCTGTGCGACAGAAAGAAATCGCATCCTTCCAAAATATATTGGATCACCCTAAAAAGCCCTTGAATACATTATTTTGATAGTCAATGCAATTAAGTTCAAGATATTGAGGTGATTCCACTCTCCTGACTTAATAACTCAAGGTTATCTTAAGGATTTTGAAATATTCCATAGTTGTGTAATTCTGCACTATTTGTGCTCTCTTACTTTGCTTTGTTTATCTCTTTGTTATTATCATATATTGTAGGTTTTGTTTTTCTTTTCCTATTTAAAATAAATAAAATGCACTCATAATAGTAAAAAAAAAGGATCCTGAAGCAAGAAAGATAGAAGTGTCGGAGAAGATGTTATTCATGCAGGGATTGAAATGATGCTCTATCCTCCAGAAACAAAACAACTCAGCTGAAATATTCATCTCAGTCCTATAAAATTCATTTGGACTTCTGACCTCCACCATTGTGCAAAAAACAAAAATTGTTTTGTGAAATAAATTTTTGAAAAGTTATAAAGAGCTATAGTTCAAGAATAATACAGATGGGTGTACTTTAGTGTATGTGCTCCTGAAGCAAGCATAGACATATGTACTTAATCCACATTTAGAGTAGCATGTATTATATTATTAAAAATGACATTTTACTTTATTTGGATACCTACACACATGAAATGTATAAGGCTGGTGTGGTAGAACAGCAGTCAAATGTGCCAGCTTAGGCAAGCTTAGGCAGGCACAGGGACCAAGATTCGATCCCAGCACCCCAGCCCTCAGGGTGAACCAGCCAAA
>NW_004524962.1:696761-698800 GCF_000260255.1 Octodon degus
TAAGATAGATAGAATAACTGGGGAATATGTTGTATTCTTAAAAATAGGAAATCTATAAGTACTAATCTTTGGACCTTAGCTAAGTTTACAGAAGATAGGAAATCATTAGGCAGAAAGCCTTTTATTCTCTTGTTCATTCCTTAGCCTTTGTTTTTGCTAGAATCTGTATTTCTAAGCCTCCTCCTTTGCATTCAAGTAGTGCCTTCTTGGTATTTTGTTTCACATATTGGCTCCTGTCTCATTTTCCACCACTGTTTTCCTCTAAAATATTTAGAATTGACATCCTTGTTAACATGTTTATAATACCAGTTCTAGTGTTCATTTGTTTGTGTTTTCATTTGCTTGTGTACTTTTGTGACAGGACTTCATTTTGTCTTTCAGACTGATCTTCAGTTGACCTGTAGGTCAGGCTGGTCTCAAATTCACAGTTGATCCTCTTTCCTCAGGGACACAAGTGCTGGGATTATAAGCATGTGCCACAATGCCAAGCCTACCAATTCTACCCTTTTTAAAATTAATTTTAATGAGAAAGAAATCACAATGGCACAGTTTCTTTCACAGCTGCAGAAAGGTATAGAGGATATCACATCAGAAAAATCCTCTGAAATTAAAAAAAAGTATTCTTTAAATTAATAGCATCTGAAGTAAAGAAAGAACTACAGGAATGTATAGGGGAAATGAGTCAGAAAAAATTTCTAAAGCACGAAAAGCAATGATAACTATAATGAAATAATTAATAACTGCTTCTAAAGAATGCACTGATAAAAAACAGAGGAGAATAAAAAAAAAATGATAGAATCCTTGAATGAGCAATATAGGAAAGAATTAGTTTGCCAGAAGCAAAATCAAAGAGATACACAAGAAATTAAAAACTCAATCACAAGCTGGGAAAACCATTTGAATGAAAGTGAAGATAGAGGTCCAGATCTTCAACATATCATCGCAGCTAGTGAACAGAAAACAAATGATCTCTTAAAAAAACTAGAATGCAGGAAACATAATTCATCATCTGGAACATGATGCAAAGATGAACCATATGAGACTAATAGACATCAATGAGAAAGAAGAAGTCAATATACATGATATAAAGAGAATTTGTACAGAAGTAATAGCAGAAAACTTCTCAAAGATGCAGAAACAATATGACATTCAGGTAACTGAAGCATACAGAAATGCAAATAACACCATTCCAACTAAAAGCACACCAAGACACATAACAGTCATAATCCCATAAATCCAGCAAAAGAACAATATACTAAACGTTTCTAGAGAAAAGAAACAGATCACATGAAAAGGAAACACATCAGAATAATGGCAGATTTCTCTTTGCAAACCAAGAAGTCAAGAAGCCCTTGGAGAGACCCAGTCCTAGCCCAGGTCCGGTGTGTGGAGAGCTTCCTGCTAAGCTGCGCCTGAGGGACCAGTCCCAGCCCAGGCAGAGCGAGGGCCAGACCCTCTCCCACCCCCATGGGCCACCCCCCACCACTCGGCTGTAACTCCCGCACGCATCCCGCAAAATAGGAATTTCTGCCAAGTTCCAGGAACGCCCAGAACCAGTCTTAGCCCAGGTCCGCAGAGGGAAGGAGCTAACCACAGCAGCCAGACCTAAGCCAGACACAGCTGGATAAGTCCAAACTCTGTAGAGCTCCACATGAACTTCAGTACATGTAAAGGTTATAACTACAGCAAAGATCTACAACAAAGGGCAGAAGACAGTGGTACACAAAATGATGAGAAGGAACAAAACGCAACCACAGAACCCAAGAAAACCCGTAACAAGTGCAGAGGACACTAACACAGAACAAATTGGAATTCACACAGCTGAAAGCAATGAATCAACAGCTTCTGAAAAAAAAACAGCTGCAGAAAGATATAGAAGACCTCAGATTGGAAATGAGAAAAGAAATCCCTGAATTAATAACATCTGCACTAAAAAATCAAATGCAGAAACATATGGAAGCAACCCAGTGCCCACCGAGAAAAACTGCGGAGGACACTAGCATGGCTCAAATGCATGAATCAAGAGCGTCGATAGTAAA
>NW_004524962.1:705006-706171 GCF_000260255.1 Octodon degus
GCTGCGCCTGGGCTGGGACTGGTCCCGCCGGCGCAGGGTAGCAGGAAAGTCTCCGCACACTCACTGGACCTGGGCTAGAACTGGGTCTGGGGTCTCCCGGAACTCGGCAGAAAATCCTACTCGGCCGGCGAGGTGGGGGAGGCACTGCGGAGTGGTGGGGGGCGGCCCGAGGGGCTGGGAGAGGGTCTGGCCCATGCTGCGCCTGGGCTGGGATTGGTCCTGCTGGTGCAGGGTAGCAGGAAACTCTCAGCACACTCACCGGACCTGGGCTAGGACTGGATCTGGGGGCTCCCGGAACTCGGCAGAAGAATTTCTTGATTAGAAAGACAACCCTACACAGACTACTGAAGTTGTTCTGGAGAGGGACCAAAATGACCATAACTCCATGAATAAGAATGAAAAGAATGCACCAAATATTGCAAACAGTTAAAAGCAGAAGAAAAACTGGTAAACAACAGGAGGTATATAACATGTCAATCATAATTCAATAAATCTAAATTAACACCATCAATGAAAATGAACTCATTTTACCAATTAAAAAAGAATGGCACAGTGAATCAGGGAGCAAAATCCAACAATATGATATGTACTAGAAACAAACTTAGCTCATGAAGAGATTATAGGCTGAAATTCAAAGGATGGTAAACCATACTACATACCTCAGCACCTCAGAAAATAAGCATGAAAAGCAATCATGTTTCCAGACAGTCTCAACTTCAAACCAAGAATGATCAAACAAAATAAAGAGGGTCACTACATACTGGTTAGGGGAAAAATTTAAGAAGAGGTAACACTCATTAATATGTATGCACCAAACACGGGAGAACCAAACTATCTAAGAAAAATCATAATCAATTTGAAAATTCTAATATTCAGCAGACGATAACACTCCCTTATAGCAAAAGGATAGGTCAATCAGACAAAAATTTAGCAAATAAGAAAAGAACTGAGCCAGAACTTGAAACAAACGGAAGTAGTATACATATACACAGTGTCTCACCCAACTACAGCTGGATAAACATTATTTTCAGCTGCACATGGGATATGTTCTAAATTGGAACACATAGTATTCCATAGGTCATGCTTAAGTATATTCAAGAAAACCAAAGAATAAGGGAACTGGAAATAAATGATAAAAGAAACCACAAATACATGGAAATTAAAC
>NW_004524962.1:715197-719607 GCF_000260255.1 Octodon degus
ATTAAGAAATTAGACAATATCTACAATTCAGTGAAAATTCAACCACAACTTATCGGAATTTTTGGGATGTAATGAAAGCAGTTCTCAGAGGAATATTTATACCTGTGAACTCACACATTAGGAAAACAGAACGGGAACAAATAAGCACCCTAATGTTGTACCTCAAACGTCTAGAAAAAGAAGAGCAAACCAAACTAAAATCCCAAAGATGGTTGGAAATTTAAAGATGAGAGCAGAAAATAATTCAATTCAAGTGAAGAAAACAAAACAAATAATTAATAAATTAAAATCTGGTTCTTTGAAAGATTAAGTACAATTAATAAACCCCTAGCTATCCTCATCAAAAAGAGGAAAGAAAAATATCAAATTCAAGCAATATGGACTGAAAACAGTGAAATTACCACAAACTCTGTGAAAATTCAGATGATCATCAATAGCTACTTTGAAAATCTGTACTCTCACAGAATCTAAGACACAGAAATAATGTTGATAGCATCTTTGAAGTTCAAAAACTTCTCAATAAGAGGACGTCCCAGGAGTTAATTTCTTTCAAGTATTACCTCCACAGTTTGATTTTTATTCATGAACTGTTTGCCTACCCCTATATTTTCTAGAGTTCCTCTTACTTTCTCTTCTAGGAGATTTACTGTTTCTGTTTTAATATTTAGATCCTTAATCCATTTTGACTTTAGTTTAATACATGTTGATAGATCTGGGTCAAGTTTTAGTTTTGGGCAACTAGAGAGCCAGTTTTTCCAGCACTATTTGTTAAAGAGTCAGTCTTTCTTCCAGTAAGCATATTTGTCCCCTTTAAGGGGACAAATAAGGTGGCTGAGTGTGTTTCTAATTGCTTCTGCATCTTTTAATGTATTCCATTGATCCTGTGGTCTACATTTTGCCAATACCATGCTGATTTTATCACAGTATCTTAGTAGTATAATCTCACGTCAGTAATTGTAATGCATCCTACCTTGTTTTTCTTACCCAGGATTGCCTTTTCTAATCTAGATCTTTTCTACTTCAAATTAGATTTTAGAATATATTTCTGTAGGTCTGTAGGTTATGTTGGTAATATTTTCAAAGAGATTGCATTAAATCTATACAAAAATTTTGGGAGTATGGCCATCTTCACAATATTTCTTCTTACTATCCAGACCCAGGAGATATCATTCCATTTCCTTAAATCCTCTATATTAGCTTTTTTCAGAGTACAGTAATTTTCAATTTATAGATGTTTTACTTCTTTAGTTCGAATAATTCCTATGTATTTCAATTTCTGTGGTGCTATTGTAAAAGGTATTTTTTTCTCCAATTTCCTTCTCAGTATGTTTGTTATCTCTGTAGAGGTATGCTATTGACTTTGTATCCTGTATCTTTTAGTAGTTTGTGAAAGGTTGGCATTGTCATCATGAAATTATTTAGTTTTTCTTTGTCATGGAAGTATTTCAGTTCTCCATCAAACCTAAGAGAATTATGCAGGGTATAGTTGTCTGGGATGGAATTTGTTTTCATGGGGGACTTGAAGTACTCTGCTCCATGCTCTTCTTGCCTTCATGATTTGTGAAGAGAAATCTGCCATTATTATGATGGGTTTTCCTTTAAATGTGATCCGTTTCTTTTCTCTAGCAGCTTTTAATATATTGTTCTTGCCCTGGATTCTTGAATTGTTAACTATTATATGTCTGGTTGTGATTTTAATTGGGTTGGTGCTATTTGGAGTCTATATGCTTCTGTTTTCTTAATGTCAGATTGTTTCCCCATACTGAGGATGTTTCCTGCTATTACTTCTAACCATACTGTTTTTATATCATTTATACTGACTTCTTTCTCACTGATGGCTACTAGTCTCAATTTGTTCTTCTTTGCATCTTACTGTAGATGTTGAATTATTTTTCCTGCATCCTAATTGTTTTTAAGAGATCTTTTCTTGCCTTTTACCAGCTGCAATGGTGTCTTCAAGATCTGAAACTCTATCTTCATTTTCATTCAAATGGCTTTGTTAGCTTGTAATTGAGATTTTAAGTTCCTCTATTTTTCTTTGACTCTGCTTCATGCGAACTATTTTTTTCCTATATTGCTCATTAAAGGAATCCGTCTCTTTTCTATTCTCCTCTAACGTTTATCAGTGTGTTCTTTAGAAGTACTTAGTGATTCTATCATTATAGTTAGCATTTCTTTATTACTTCAGAGATTATTTCTGATCTCATTTCCTGCATACTTTTTTGCAGTTGTTTCTTTACTTTAGATGCTAGTAATTCAGAGATTTCACCTGTGTGATTCACTATTTCTTCTGTGCTAGTGTTTCTTGAGTTTGTTTTGGGTGGGCTCAGGGACTGAGGCTGCATTGTGCTCCATCTCTTTGTCATTTTGCTTAGCACTCTCCTCTGACATTTGATGTAGAGCTTTGGTGCAATTATAACCTTAGCACCTATGAAAATTCTTACCCAAGACAGATTATAGAGTTAATGTAGCCATAGTTTTTGTATTTAAAGCACTACAATGAGGAACACTACTAAAGGGTAATGATATGTAGCAGTTGACCAACTTATGTAGCTAATGAGTTTTTTTTTTATTTTAGACAGTAAGAGCAAACATTATGTCTTTGTATCTAAGCAGATATTAATTTGGAAATGTGTATTTAAGTTAGTTCTTCTACGTTCTGTCCAATCACCTCCCTTGATGTACATGTGGTCTTCCAGTCAGACTAATTCACCTGGTTACATTTTGCCCCCTCTGTAGATCAGGAGAGAAAGAGAGAGGATACTCTCATAGATCTGGGTCTAGAAAAGTGTCTCAGCTTGCCAGGTCTGGGTCTACCAAGTTTGAACTTATGCAGATGTTCCTGCCTTGGATCTGGTTGTTGTGCTCAGTTTCTTCCTGCTGCAGTCCATGCAAGTGAACCGGCTTTGCTCCTCTGTCAAGATGTTCTGCTCCTGGATTACCTGGATGGTTCTATACTCTAGCTTCTCTGCAGGGAGTACAGCCACAGTGTTTCACACCAGGTCTGTCTGATTGAGGAGGTTCCCACCATTGTGTAGATTGTCCCACACACAGGCCAGCCTGGGCTGTGTCTGTGAGGGATCCAGTGAGCTTGGTATAGTAGGAGGTCTGATGCACATGCTGGCCCTGGTTGGGGTTGTAAGAGTCCAGCACCTGAACCAAAGGAGAAGGTCTCACAGACAAGTTGGTCCTGTGCTGGGTCTGGAGATGCTCCAGAGGGCACAGTGGATTGGCAGGTCTCACACACTCACTTTGCCTGTGCTGAGTCTGGAGGGATTCAGCAGGCGCAACAGAGTCACCATTCTGCTCTTGATACTTTATTACAAGTTTTCTGTGTTGCTGATACAACCTAAAATTAGTCAACCAGATTTTCAAGAAGAGTCAGTATTTTGGTTTGGAAATTGTCCATTATTTTTGTTTTTTGTTTGTTCTTAAGTGGGAATGAGACGCAAGGCCTTGTACTGAGCTACATCCTCAGCCCCTTTTTAATACATACTTTACTTTTATTATGAGACAAAATCACTTTTTCCCCCTGGTGAGATTGAAATGTTGATCCTAATGCAGTCTCCAAAGCAGTTGGGTTTACTGATGTGAGCTATTGTCCCAGCTCAGAGTACACTCTTGCCCTTTTCAGGTGTAGCTTACAATAGAGTGAAAATCATCTGCACTAACTATGGTCTCTTCCTTTTGTTCCATTTATGAGTTTTACTTGTTTTAATTACACACCTAATTTTTTTCCTGTATTTGTCTTATTTCACTTAGCATAATGACCTCCAGGTCCATCCATGTTTATAGATAATACAGTATGAGGTATAGAATGAAATAGTGGTTACTAGGGATGAAGAGAAAATAGAGTTATGTATGTCAAATAATTTAAAATTATAGACATATACCCTGGCCAAGTTGAAAAATCTAATATAAAATACAAAGATTAAAGTGAATAAAATATCTGATTTTTAAGTTTTTTTCAATAAAAATATTTAATTTAAAAGATAGACTGCAATGTATTATATGCATCCAATCAGGTGAGTGGGTTTCATCCTTTCAGTTGCAAAATGTAGTGTTATGTTCCATAATAAATTTCAAAAATTTCAACCAATGTTTTTTATACTAGGCGGACAATACAATGTTCATACATGCAATTCTGATCTATTTCATTTTTGAGTATGGGCACCATTTGCATCCATTTACCTATAAATGCCTCAAGTTTATCTTTCTTTATAGTTTTGTAATACTCCACAGTATAAAAGTACATTTTTCTGTGTCCATAATGAAACAAATTTAAAGAGGAAAGAAGATCCAAAATGTACAATAGATACTGTGAAAGGAAAGAAACTGCTCAAAAGGAAAAAAACAACTGGGAGGGGGGGCAATGAAAAGAATTAAGTAAGCGATAATGTATATTATATA
>NW_004524962.1:719727-721648 GCF_000260255.1 Octodon degus
CTGAGCAATAACTTTGAAGGTAAGAGTAGGAAATATAATAGCTATTATGGATTTCCTATTACTATGTTTTAAAATTCTGTATAATTTCTATTGATTTTTAATCTTTAAAATAAAAATAAAAATTTCCGCCAATATTCCTTATCGATTAACTGAATTCTTTGTGTTCAGAATTTTCTTTCAAACCTTTTAGTGTACATGTCTTTAAAAACTATTGTATCCATATTTCTAGATTTAATCAAAGTAATAATCAGACGATCTCATTAATATTTGGATTATTCAAAAAATTTCAACGTGATTTGCATCCATTAACTACTTTTATCTATGAATCAAGACCAGAGGAAACAGACACTTTATGTTCAGATTGTTCCGGGTGTTTATTTACTTTTTGAAATATCAGTCTTTTTAACTTGTCACATTTTAATGAGTTATAATTGCTTAACATTGCTTAAACTTTCATTTTCCTGATTATTAACTTTGAGTATAATTACGTGTACTGCTTGGTCATCTGTACTTATATATATATTTTCATCAAGGATTTAATGAAGTTTTTGGCCAGTTTTATTCTGCTAATTGCTTTACAATTTCATTATGGAAGATATGGACATCATTCTTACAGATTATGTGCAAATAAAATTATGTACTAAACTATTTTTTACTGAATTATTGTCTTGAATTTTCTATGTGTTTAGTACAGGGTCTCACTACACAGATCAGACTCATAGTGATTCTCCTGTTTTCAGCCTCCCGAGTGCTGTGATTATAGGCATGTGCTACCATGCCCAGTCTCAGGTGCCATCTCAGTATGCCTTTAGGGCAGGGTCAGCATAGCACACTGACGATAGAATCCCTGGTCCCTGTGACTGCCTAAGCAGGCACTTTAGTGCTCTGTGCTATCTGGCTGGCTCTTACTGATAGTTTTACAATTTCATTATAGAAGATATGGACATCATTCTTACAGATTATGTGCAAATAAAATTATGTACTAAACTATTTTTTACTGAATTATTGTTTTGATTTTTTATGTGTTTAGTACAGGGTCTCACTACACAGATCAGACTCATAGTGATTCTCCTGTTTTCAGCCTCCCAAGTGTTGTGATTATAGACTGACTTAAATTTAGAAACAGTTCCTCACAATTCACTCTTTAGAATTGCTTTTTGATTTGAATTTAAAATTTGTTTGTCTTTATTATACTTTTCTGTACAGACTCAAGGACTGAAATATGTTGTTCTATATGGAGACATAATGTTTTACCAAAACCTTGTGTTGGGAATATCTTTTTTTTATTGAGATATCTTGGCACATTTTTTGAAAATCAATTGACAATGTTTTAGTATTTCAGTACTGTTTATTCTTTTCAAATGATCTTCATCTGCGATGCATACATGCAGTCTTATTATAGCTTAGTCATGAGTCTTTAAGCCCTGAAATGTAAATACTCCATTTCATTTTTCCTTTCAGAATGTTACTTACTCCTGTGATTTACCTTTCCACATAAATTTTATTTATTTACTTTTTGTGCATTTGGTTCAGAGTCCCACTGAGTAGATCATACTTCTGTTGATCTTCCTGTTTTCAGCCTCACCAGCTCTGGAATTATAGGCATTCACAACCACATCTGGACTCTGTATGGCTCAGCACACATTGTGTGGTGTGGCATGTGGTGCCTGGGTTCAAACTCTGGTCCCTGCACTTGCATAAGCAGGCACTCAGTCCACAAAGTTATATTGCCTGTCCCCACATAAATATTAGATTAAACTTCATGAACTCTTTATGAACTCTTTGGATTTTCTTTAAAATAAAATTGAAGCTATAAAATTAATTTAAATGTTTATCTGATAAACGTTTAAATTTATAGTCTTTTAACACTTTATACATCTTATTTACTTGCTCTTCATTATTCTTAGCAAGGCAGTGTTTT
>NW_004524962.1:721748-728565 GCF_000260255.1 Octodon degus
GCCCGAGGGGCTGGGAGAGGGTCCGGCCACGCTGCGCCTGGGCTGGGACTGGTCCCGCAGGCGCAGGATAGCAGGAAACTCTCCGCACACTCACTGGACCTGGGCTAGGACTAATCCTGTTGTTTTCAAAGAGAGACATTACTTTTCTCTTTTTTCTATTATCTATGGCTTTTGTGTATTTATTTATTTATTTCAGTGTTGCATATTGAATGCAGAATCTCTTGCACAATAGACAACTGATTCAACACTAAGGTAAACATCTAGCTCTATTTTTCTTTCTGGTGTATAAACCCTTTGAATTTAATAACTAAAATTTCCTTTTAATACTTTTAAATCCTAATTGTAATTTCATGTCTATTTTTCAAGTTATTTTACTGTTGTATTTTTATTATGATTGTATATAATTCATACAAAATACTCTGCAGCTATAGGCGTTCTCTGGAAACCATGACTTTCCCAGGGGCTTTGTAGATTATATTGCCATAAAAATATAATGACATTCATAATTTTGATCATGTAGAGAATCATTTACTCACTTGAGTTTTCCAGTTGACTCCCTAGGTTCTTGCTGCAGCAGGATAATGTATACTATACTGCTGTTTAGTAAAGAACCATCAAATTTAACAGCTTAAAGCAAGATTTAAAAAATCCTTCCATCATACAGTGTCTGTGGGCCAATAATCATAATGTTAGTTAGCTGAGTTGTTCTAATTCAGACTGGGAAGAGTTCAGAAAAATTGTGAAGTCCAGGACATCAGGTTTGGGTTAGGAGAACTAGCTTTAAAGTTCATTTCTACTGATGTTGCCAGAGAACCTCAGTTCTTTTTTTTTTACCTCAGTTCTTTACCATATAGTTTTCTCTGATTTCTATCAGGCTAGTATTATTACTATCTTTAAAATAACAGAAATTGTGCAAGGCATACAAAATAAATTTTTTCAATGTAGAAATATATGTATATGTCTTTGGTCCATGTTGTCACACATAACAAGATTTTCTTTATTTTTCAAGCTTGCAAACATTATATTAGACTTCACATATCACATCTGATCTCCTCTTCAGTGAGCTTTCATAACTGAAACACAGTTGCTATTTAGAAATAAAATTTATGTACTATTTACGTATTATCAGTTGAGATTTTTTCCAAATTTGTGAGTTGTCTTTTCACTTTGTTGGTAATTTTCTTCTGATGTGTAAAAACTTCTCAAGAAGAAGAGGTTCCATTTGTCAATTATTTCAAGTACTACCTGTATGAATTGATTTTTAAAATAATTTTATTCATAAACAAGTAGCAATGAGACAGTATCAAAACAGATTGGTAGCACAGTCTCAATAATTAATATACTGCATATGTTTATCTTAGTGTTTATTTGTTGCACAAGATACAGATATGATATCCTATCCACAAACACTATTATAACAAAACTTTCTATTAATTGAATTAAGAGAAAGTAGCTGTATATCTGTGTTACCTATTTTAAATATACAGATACAAAATGGTCATTCATTGGTATCCATGTTTTTTGTTTAGTATTGATAAACAAGGATATTCCATTGTCATTTCAATAGTGTAGTTAAACGAATTCAACAAAATATTCCAATATACTCTAGTAGTCCATAATAGTAGTGGAATTGCCTTAAGAATGGCAATGTAGGAAGTTGTTGACTTGAGCCTTTTACACCTCAGCATAAAAATATGGATTTACTTTTTATACCACATTTTTATAGTTTTCTCCTGGATGGTTAAGACCAAGATAAAGCAAGACCTACATAACAAGAAATGTAACTTTTGTATCTGACAAGGTCAGTCAAATTATCTCAGGATTTACCTTGAAACCCTGTAACACAGTTTGAAAATCCATTGTCGGGTTCAGGGATGTGGATGAGTCATGGCCATTGCCTAACACATTTTCTTTCTGTGAAAGCCTGAGAGAATGTTTTCTCTCCTTGTGACTCTCCTTAGGCACACTCTACATCATCGCTTACCTTCCTCTGTGGTGCCATAATCTCCTTGATCAGAAAATTTGGGAAACCACTGAGTTTCATGATGGCACTGTGCACGTTCCCTATGTCCTGAGTTCTTACTGAACTTGAAAGGTTAGGGACAAAATGTTCTCTGTCCTTGTAGCCCTTCTTTTTATCTAACTTTTGGTCCACAAACCTAGTTTGTTAAACCTCCAGAAGAGAACCATATTATTATTACGCTAATAGATAGGCAGTTGAGCTTAACCTCACTATCTGTCTGAATATCAAATATCTTAGACATAACATGGAACAGGTATTTTCCATCAAGTATTGATATGTTAAAGTTTGAGTCCCTACAGAATATGAAGGAAAAAAAATTAAATTTAAAAATAAAAAAGAATGTAAAAATTGAAATAAACAATTACATATTTTTACAGAGAATTTATACTATTTAACCATTTACAGCATTGTAACAGGACAGTCCTTTGATATTTCTTTGTTTTCATTTATTACCTATTTTAAATAAACATTTACTTGGCAATAATTGGTATTTTATGACAAGCACTACATATTTAGAAGACCAGAATGGCAAGCAGTCCAAGCATGACCCAATTATTTCACATTAATATCCTCAGGGTAGTTGCTTAGTTCACAGATATCAGAATATATATTTAGTCAGGGTGAGAATCCAACCAATTAACTGCTAGTTTCAAAATCCTGCTGTAGATTCTCAGGATCATTGCCTTAAACATCTTGTTCATATAAATATATGGATTTTCCCCTGTCATGTCTCCTAGCTTTTCTCTTCCCCTCTCTTCGTTGTCTAATCCTCAAGTTTCACTTTACTTTTAATTGTGTTATACATTTCTATTTTTATTCCTTCTTCTGAGTTCTTAAAGTAGGGAGAGTATATAATGTTGACACGTGGATCTGTTTAATTTCGCTTATGAGTGCATCTACAAGTGGCATCCACTTAAATATGCAGGCTTCAAGTTTATCATACTTTATAGCTGAATAATACTCCATTGAATAAAAATATCATACATTTTTTTAGTACATCCATTCCTTAAGTGATGGGCACCGTGGTTGTTTCCAAGATTTAGCTATTAGAAATTGTGCTGTTATAAATATAATTACACATCTATCAATATGATATGACGTTTTCAGTTACCCAGGGAAATTTCGCAGTAGGGGGATAGCTGGTTTGAATGGGATTTCCAGTCCTAGATTACTGAGGATTCTCCATATTGGTTTCCATAATGGTTGTACCAGTATAAATTCCCATGAAAATTGGAGAAGGGTTCCTTTTTCCCCACAGCCTCTAGAACATTTGTTAGTTGATTTGTTTATGATAGCCATTCTTTCTGGAGTGAGATGTTATCTCAGTGTTGTTATAATTTGCATTTCACGGAAGGCTAGTGATGTGGAGCATTTTTTCATATACTTATTCACTTCCTTAATTTAGTCTTCTGAGAAGTGTGTGTTCATCTCAGATGCCCATTTCTGGATTGGGGTTTTAAATTTTGAGGACCTAGTATTTCTTTTATTAGCCCTTTATAAATTCCAGAGAGCAGACCTTTGTCTGAGTGCTTATTAGTCAAGATATTTTTCCAAATAATTGGATTGTTTTTCACTTTGTTGGTAATTTATTTTGACATGCAAAAACTTACCATTAAGAGGAGGTCCTAGTTGTTAATTGTTTCAAGTATTGTCCATGCGATTTGAATTTTTGTTCATGAAATCTTTGCCTACTCCTATGTCTTCAAGAGTTCCGCTTACCTTCTCTTCCAGGAGATTTAGTTTTTCTGTATTAATGTTTATATCTTTAATCCATTTTAACTTCAGCTTAATGAATGGTGATAGAACAGGTTCATGTTTTATTTTTCTTCATGTATAGAGCCAGTTTTCGCAGCACCATTTGTTAAAGAGGCTATCATTCTTCTAGGATGCATGTTTGGCCTCTTTGTTGAAGATAAGATGGATGAGTGTGTTTGTAGAGGCTTCTGCATCTTCTAAACTATTCAATTTATCCTCACATCTATTTTGCTGCCAATACCATGCTGATTTTATGATAGTAGGTTTGCAGTATAATTTCAAATCAGGAATTGTAATGCATCCTGTCTTGTCTTTGTTGCCCAGCATTGTCTTTGCTAGACTAGGACTTTTCTGATTACAAACAAATTTTAGGAACACTTTCTCTAGGTCTGTGATGTATGTTTGTGGTAGTTTGGTAGGGATTGCATTAAATCTGTACAACAGTTTTGGGAGAATGGTCATCATCACGAATGTATTTCTTCCTATCTATGAGCAGGGAATATCATTCCATTTTCCGAAGTCCTCTATGATCTCTTTTTTCAGAGTACTGTAATTTTCATTGAATAGTACTTTGAGTTCTTTAGGGAGTTTAATTCAAAGGTTTGTTTTTTTTTTCATTTTCTGCGGTGCTACTTGAAAGGTATTGTTTCTCTAATTTCCTTCTCAGTTTGTTTGTTTCTGTGTAGAGGAATGCCATTGACTTTTGGTTAGTTTATTTCCTGCTATGCTATTGAATTTGTGTATCATTTTTAGTAGCTTCTTGAAGTTTTTTTGGGCTTTCCAAGTAAAGTATTATGTCATCTGCAAATAATGACAGTTAAAGACATTCTTTACCCATTCTTACTCTTTTTATTTTTTTTTCTTGTCTAATGGCACTAACTGATGATGCCAGAACTATATTGAATAGGAGTGTTGATAGAGGATATCCTTGTCTTGTACCAGATTTGAGGGTAAAAGATTTCAGTTTTTCCTCATTTAGAATTATGTTAGCCATTGGGTATTCACCAACGACTTTTATCAGATTGAAGTAGAGGCCATCTATTCAAATTTTCTGTAAGACTTTTAACATCAATGAGTGTTCGACTTTGTCAAAAACCTTTTCTTCTTCAGTTGAGATGATCATGTGCTTTTTAGTTTTCGCTCTAATGATATAGTGTATTACATTTTTAAATTTTCTAATACTGAACCAACCTTGCATATCAGGGATGAATCCTACTTGGACCTGGTGTATGATCATCTTGATGATTTGCTGTATTCTATTTGCAAGAATTTTATTGAAGAATTTTGCATCTATGTCCATGAGGGAGACTAGCCTATAGTTCTCTTTTGTAGTTGTGTCTTTCCTGTTTTTGATATCAGTGTAATACTTGCCTCCGGAATGATTTTTGGAGGATTACTTCCTTTTGAATTTCCTTGAAGAGTTTGAGGTGTTTAGGCATTATATCTTCTGTAAATTTCTCGTAGAATTCACCAGGACCTGCAATTTTCTTTGTCAGTAGGTTTTTTATTACATCTCGTATTTCATTGTCTGTTATTGGGCTATTGAAAGTGGTTATATCTTGTCGATACGGCTTTGGTAATTTGTACCTTTCTAGGAATCTGTCCATTTCTTCTGTGTCTTCTCTGTGAGAGTAAAGATTCTCAAAATACCTATTGATAATCTTCTGAAATTCCATGGCGTTTGAGGTGATTACACCCTTTTCATTCCTTATTGTTTGTATTTGAACTTTTTTTTCCCCACTTTTTGATGAGGATAGCTATGAATTTCCCTCTGAGAACTTCTCTCATAGTATCCCATAAATTCCAATAAGTTGTGCTTGAGTTTTAACTGAATTGTAGATATTGTTGAATTTCATGTTTCATTTCACCTGTGCCCCTTCGTTGCTGAGTATGGTTGTAATTAATTTCCATGTATTTAGGGTTTTTTTTTTCTGGTTTCTCTTGCAGTTTATGACCACTTTTATTGCACTGTGGCCAGATAATATACATGGGATATTTTCTTTTTTCTTGCATATACTTAAGCATGACTGATGGAACAATATGTAGTCTATTTTCGAAAATGACCCATATGCAGCTGAGAAAAATGTGTATTCAGCTGTGGTGGGGTGGATTACTCTGCATATGTCCACAGAACCCGTTTGTTTCAAGCTCTGGTTGAGTTCTGTTACTTTGCTAATTTTAAGTCTGGTTTAACTATGTTTTAAGGATAAGGGTTTGTTAAGGACTCCTGTTCAGATTGTGGTATTGAATATTAAATTTTTCATGTCCATTTACTTTTGTTTTATATAGTTGGATGGTCCCTTGTTTGGTGCATATATATTTATCTGTGTTACCTCTTCCTCTTGTATTTTTCCCATAAGCAGTATACAGTGGCCTGCTTTATTTCACTTGATCTTTCTTGGTCTGAAGTTAAGACTGTCTGAGAACAGGATTGCTGCCTCTACTTTTTCTGAGGTGCGGGCGCATGTATTATTTTTTCCATGTTTGACTTTTAGCCTATGAAATTTTTTATAAGTTAAATGTGTTTCTTGTTTACAGCATATTGTTGAATTTTGTTTCCTAATCTACTGTGCTTGTCTCTTTCTCTTAATTGGTGAATTGAGTCCATTTATATTGATGGTTAGAATTGAGATGTATTGACTTACAATTGAAATGTTATTTACCTGTTTTTGTTTACTCCTTTTTTCTCCTTTGTTCAATTGTTTTCCATATTTAGTTGTTGCTTCTGTTCTCTTTCTTGGAGTCTAATTATTTTAGTTCCTCTCTAAAACATCTTTCAGGAGCCTGTGTAGGGTTGGCTTTGTCATCATGAAATTCTTTAGTTGTTCTTTGTCATGGAAGTATTTTACTTCTCCATAAAAGTTAAAAGAGAGTTATGCAGTATAGAGTAGTCTGGGCAGGAATTTGTTTTCATGGGGGACTTGAAGTACTCTGCTCTTTGCTCTTCTTGCCTGCATGGTTTGTGAAGAGAAGTCGGCCGTAATTCTGATGGGTTTTCCTTTGAATGTGATCTGCTTCTTTTCTCTAGCGGCTTTCAGT
>NW_004524962.1:728665-738151 GCF_000260255.1 Octodon degus
GGATCTTGACTATTATATGTCTTGATGTATTTTTAATTGTGTTGAGGTTGCTTGGCGCTCTGTATGCTTTGCTTACCTGGATGTGAGATTGTTTCCTCATAATTGGTAAGTTTTCTGCTATTACTTCTGCCCATATTTTTTAATGTCATTTGTATTGACTCTTTCTTTCTCATTGATGCATATTAATCTCACATAGTTCATCTTTGAATCATCTTGCAAGTGAAGAATTGTTTTTTTCCTGTATGCTAGTTGTTTGTAAGTGAGATTTTCTTACCTTTTCACTAACTGCGCCAGTGTATTCAAGATCTGAAACTCTTTCTTCAGTTTCCCTCAAATGGTTTTGCACGTTTGTGACTTAAGTTTTAAGTTCCTCTATATCTCTTTGACTCTGCTTCATGTGTTCTATTTTTTTCCTGTGTTGCTCATTCAAGGAATCCTTCATTTCTCTAATCTCTATTTTTTTTAGTAATGTCTTCTTTTGAAGCTGTTATTATTTCTTTTACTGCTTTTTTTATTTTATTTTTATATTTTATTTTTCCAGCTTGGGTTTCCTCCATATGTTTCTCTATTTGATTCTTCACATAATTTGAGTTCAGAGATTCCTTTTTTTATTTCAAAATTAATTCTCTGAGTTCCTCTATACCTTTCTACTTTTGCTTATTTACTTTCAATGCTATTAATTCATACATTTTAGCTGAGTTAGGGTCCTTTGCAGTTTTTCTGGGTGGGCATTGAGTTTCCTCCATATGTTTTTGCATTTGTTTCTTTACTTCAGATATTATTAATTCAGATATTTCTTTTTTCTTTCCCTACTTGAGTTCCTCTATACATTTCTGCAGTTGTTTCTTTATTTCAGAAACAGTTGATTCATTGTTTTCAGCTGTGTGATTCCCAATTTGTTCTGTGCTAGTGTCTTCTGCACTTCTTTTTTTTGTGGGCTTGGTGTCTGAGATTGCATTTTGCTACTTCCCCTTGTCATTTTGTATGACAGTGTCTTCTGACCTTTGTTGTAAATCCTTGGTGTAGTTATAATCTTAGCATCTACTGAAATTCACTTGAAGATCTACAAAGTTTGAATGTATCCCATTGTGCTTGGCTTGGGTCTGGCTGCTGTGTTCCTCTCCTTCTTCCTGAAGCCCTTGGGAGCCAACCTGTTGTGCCCCTCTGGCAAGATACACTGCTCCTGGACTAGCTGAGTGTTTCTGTCCCTTCCTCTCTCTGCAGGGACTGCAGGCCTGAGCTGAGTCTGAACGGGACAAGGGTGGGTAGGAGAGAGTGGAAGCTCCCCCACACTTCTCAGAGGGCCTTGACTAGGTCTTGGTCTAGGGGTCCTGTGAATGGGGCTGAAGTTCTCACTCACTGGGCGGGCATGGGTGTGAGCTTGTTGAGTGGTGGTGGAGGAGTTCCAAGGGCATGGAAAAGGGTCTCATTCATGCTGCTTGCCTAGGTTTGGAGCACACATGTCCCATGGGTCTTAGTTCATATTTTAATAAAGAGGAAAGATTTACTTTGGCTGATGGTTTCAGAGATATCTATCCATGGTTACATCATACTGTGGTCTTTGAGCCTGCAACTAATGAGAGTGTCATGGAAGAAGCACATGGTTCAACTAAAGTATTCATGCCATTGAGTACAGAAAGCAATGAAAAAGAGAATGGGCAAGGTTCACAAAATTCATTTCAAGTTCAGTCCTACCATTAACGAGTTCCTTCAATTAGTTTTCCACACATCTTGCTACTGCCATCAGGTTTTGTATCTAGTAGTCATTGGCCTTTTTTCCCCCCTTTTTGATATGAGAAATTTTCCTCATGATTTCACATCTGCTTTTTAGGATTTGCACAGCTGAGCTATACCTCTCTGGCCTTTAATCTGATTTGTTATTTCATGGAATATTTATGGTTTTCTACATACAGGATCAAGTAATTTTGTTTCTGCCTTTTGAATATGATGCCTTTAACGTTTCTCACCTAATTGCTCTGTTAGGACCATCAGCAGTATATGTAATTAATCTTGTTTACTGTAAACTATAAAGCACCAATCTGAGAAATTAATGAACTCACAAATAAACGTAATAATATATTTTCCTCATGGACCAGAAAATTTAATTTTGTGAGAACATCATTACATACTGAAGAGACATACAGATTATAAAATTTTAAAAGTTCATCTTCCTAGTGAATATTTTACAGAAATAAAAAAAATACTTAATTTTAAAGGAATGATAATAGATCCAGCTAAAGACAACATTCTTCTGTAAAATAAATCAGACTCACATGTATAAACACAATATTATCTCATCTCCCTAGTATAAGAAATTGAAAGAGTAAATAAGATCCAAAAGGCACAATAGATATTGTGAAAGCAATACAAACTTCTCAAAAGGCAAGAACAATTGGGATGAGGTAAAGGAGAAAAGATGGAAGGGAAAAGCAAAAGAAAGATACACACACACACACACACACACACACACACACACGCACAATAGCTAATATAATTATACTACTTATTTCTAATAGTTTATTGAAAGGAATGCTTTGTGCTTGTATTATTTGATCATTTTTCCATGATTGTATCTGGTAATATGAGCAACTGTCTTGTAGATAACAAAGTGCAATATAATAACCATGTTAATTTCCTAATATCTTGTTTCAAAATTCTGTATCACCAGGGCAGGCCAAATAGCTCAGGGGATTAAAGAGCCTGCAAGAAGGCGCAGGGTTTGTGGGTTCACTCCACAGTTCTAGTTCCATCCCTGGGGCATGCTGAGACAGCAATTGAGACTCATCATTGTGGTGCGCGCCAGTAATCCCAGCTCTTGTGAGGCTGTGAACAGGTGGATTACTATGAGTCCAATCTAGTAGTGAGAAACTGAACACCATGTAGATCTCTCCCTAAAATACAAAAAAAAATTCTGTATCTTCATTTTTATTTTCTTTTTATTTATTATATTTGGTACAGGGTATACAGGGTCTCACTACATATATTGGTCTCATAGTGATTCTCCTGTTTTCATCCTCCCAAACTCTGGGATTACAGCCTTGCCATCAAGCCCAGTCTCAATGGCCATCTCAGCACATCTTGGGGGCAGGAGCGGCACCACCTGGGGGGATAGATGCCCAACAGCTGCTCTCTGCCTATGCAGGTGCTTTAGTCCACTGAGCTATCTGGCTGGCCCTATTTTTTCCCTTTAAAATTAAAAAAAGAAAAAAAATATAGCAAAGTAGTCCGAGCCACTTAGGAACAACCAATAAAGCTGTAGGAATCATGCTTACTGATTTCAAAATATATCACAAATCTGTAGTTGTTACAATAGTGATATTATGGCCTAAAGCCAGACACATAAATTGATGGAACATAATGGAGAGCCAAAAAATAAATCACACATACTCATCAAATAATTTTGAGAATGTTGCAACAGATACACAGGAAATTCTAAAATGGAAATTAGTCTTATAATTCAGAAAGACTTTTTTTTACGGGGGGGCTGGCTCAGGATGCCTTCAGGGCAAGTTTATTAGGGCTTGAGGATCTGGGGATTGAACCACAGCAACCTGAGCCTGACTACTCTGTTTAAGCAGTCACTAAACAACTGAGCTAATGAGCAGGCTGCCTAGTTTTGTAATTCAAATGTGTCCCCCAAAATTTCATGGGTTGGAAACTAAACTCCTCTGCCTTCATAAATGGATTAGTGGATTGATTGCACCATTACGAGAATAAACTCACTATTGTAGGAGAGTCTTTGTTATGAAATTGAGTTCTTCTAAGACACCTATTCTATCATACCACTTAATGAACTCTGCTATGTCATAATGCAACAGGAAGACCTTACCATATTACCAGTCTCCTGCAATTGTCAGGCTACAAAGCCATTATGTGAATAATTTTCTTTTCTATATGAATTACCAGAGTACTGGTTTCTATTTACATCAACAGAAACTGTATTTAGAATGTTCAATATCTACATGCAGATCAATTAAATTGGACTTTAACCTGTAACATGCATAACAGTCAAATCAATTTTAAGACATGAATTGTGAAAGTCAATGACACCTGTAAAGTTACTCACATTGTTTACTCACTGTTATTCTGAACCTGACAGTAGAAGAGTTAATGAAAGCAAATTATTTAAAATCTAAAAGAAATGCATAACAAAGAAAAATATCAAAAGAATGAATTATTTAAAATATTTGCAATGTACAGTTTTTACATTTAGGCAAGATTCAAGGTGGCATATAGCACAGGAAAGCTCTGGAAAATAGTAGACCAGTAAATCACTTTGATTTTGGTGATGGTCCAATTTTGAGAGTTTGGATGCACTATTTAGAAAATTAATTAAATACCATAATATTTCACTAGGCTATTTTTCTTGCCAATCAATTTCAGTTATTAGCCTACTCTTTCTCATTATCACAATTTGTTTTTTTTTAATCTGTCATTTGGCATCTTCAGGATAAACTAGATTTAAATGGTAA
This sequence comes from Octodon degus, assembly GCF_000260255.1. NCBI lineage: Eukaryota > Metazoa > Chordata > Mammalia > Rodentia > Octodontidae > Octodon > Octodon degus. Next base: position 733,138 of record NW_004524962.1, read on the forward strand.
TATGAGTCTTACATTGACAATGATAGACAAACTCCCATTGTACTAATGCATATATACAAATTGAAGTCAAGGTATATCTGTAATTTAACAGATATATCTCCATTCTATCTATGCATATACACAAACTTATGTCCATGTATATCCATATTTAAAGAGATGAAGGAAGCAAAATTTTAGCAAGATCAGAAATTTAAACTAGGGGGCCAAGGAGATGGCTCAGTAGAATAAGCGCTTCCCTGGCAAGTTCAAGGTTCAAAGTTCAATCCCCAGTTCCTCCAAGAAAAAGAAAACAAACAAAAAGCCCAAGATGTAACAAACTTAAAAAAAATTTAAACTAGACAGTCTTACACTTTTCAAAAGATTAGAATGGATATTTCAAAGACTACTGGATAACTGACGTTTAACGAATTTACAAATAGATATTGAATCAATTTTTTTAAGAATCAAAATGTCTTTTAAAAACATGTGCTGATGGATGTGCAGGATTTACTGTTATATGCCTGAACCCTAGCCCTCTGGAAGATTGAGTCAAGCGGACTGCAAAACAAACCAAAACTAGGGCAACTTGATGAATTAATGTGACCCTTTCTCAAAATTAAACATAAAAAGGAGTGGGAACTCTTGCAGGACCCTCACTCCACCCTAAACCCAGGCCCAGTGTGTGAGTAGAACTGCCCAGGGCTCACTGGACCCTCACTCCAGCCAGCACGCAAGTCTGGTGCATGAATGTGTCCTCTTTGTGCCTTTCAGATCTTCACTCTAGCCAGTGTGCAGACCAGGAGTGTGAGAGGGATGGACAAGAGCCCTCCAGAACCTCACTACAGACAGCCCACAGGCCCAGAGTGTGTATGGAACTTCCTTCAACAGACAGGTCCAGTGTGGAACCCTGTTTCAGAACTCCTTACACAGAGGCTAGAAGGAAGAATCACCCAGCTGATCCAGGAGCAGAATATCTTGCCAGAGTGACATAACAGTTTCTCTTCCAAGGGTGGCAGCATGAAGTGTAATACAGCAGCAAGACTCAAGGCATACACACCAGGATGAGTTTGAACTTGGTAGATCTCGACGTGGTGCTAAGGTAATAACTACCAAAACTCTACACCAAAATAAGAAGATAGTGCTATATAAAATGACAAAGAGAAGTAGCAAAATGCATTCTTAGGCCATGAGTACACCCAGAACAAATGCAGAAAAATAGCATAGAAGAAAATGAAAATCACACACCTAAAATCTCTGAAATAATAGCCTTTAAAGTAAAGAAAAAATTGCAGAAAGATATAGAGGAAATCAGATCAGAAATAATTTCTGAATAAAAAAAGAAAGTATAACTACAATGAAAGAAGTACTAAGTGTTTCTAAAGAAGATGCTGCCAACAAAATAGAGGAGAATAGAAAACTGATGGAATCCTTGAATGAGCAATATAGGAAAGAAATAGAATTCATGAAGCAGATTCAAAGTGATATACAGGAAATTAAAACCTCAAACACAAGCTGTCAAAATCATCTGAATGAAAGTGAACATAGAGTTTCAGATCTTCAAAACATAGTTGCAGCTAGCAAAAAGGTAAGAAAAGATCTCTTGAAAACAACTAGGATGCAGGAAAAAATAAATCAACATCTGCAATATGTTACCATAAACAACATAACACAAATAGGCATCAATTAGAAAAATGGGATCAATATAAGTGATACCAAAAATGGCCAGAAGTAATAGCAGAAAACTTCTCAAATATGTGGAAACAATCTGCCATTGAGATAACTGAAGCCTATAGAACTCCAAATAACATCACCCCAATTGAAACCACACTCAGACATATAATAATCAAGATCTCAGAAATTCATTACAGGAGCAGTATATTAAGTCACTTGAGAAAGAAACAGATTACAGTTAAAGGAAAGCCCATCAGAATAATGGCAGATTTCTCTTCACAAATCATCACTTCAAGAAGAGCATGGAGTAAAGTACTTGAAGTCTTGCAAGAAAACAAATTCCAACCCAGTCTGCTATACCCTGCAAAACTCTCTTTTAATATTAATGGAGAAGTGAAATACTTCCATGACAAAGAACAATTAAAGAACTTTATGCCAAGAAAGCCAACGCTACACAGACTACTAAAAGATATTCTAGAGAGGGATAAAAATGAACATGACTCCATGGATGAGTATGGAAATAACCCAACAAACAGGGCAAGTAATTAAACACAGGAGAATGGGTGGTATACAATAACAGTCTTTCTATTATTCTTTTGTATACAGCAACAAAATATTTACATCAGCATGCTCTACAAATGGACTTCTCCTGTATCCTTTGGTTCATGATTCTGTTTGGGTCTACAGGGTAATAATAGTAATGTCCCAGTCCCACAAGTGACACCTGGGAACCAGTAAGCCTCACGGACACTGTCCATGTCCACCACATACTAGAAATTTGTGTGATATCCTATTTCCAAACTGTTAGAAGTGCTGGTCATGTATTTGTCATTGCATTATTTTTGTCATATTTTCTTTTTAGTAATTCCTTACTATCGTGAAAACTTTTTCTTAGTTGAATATCTTGTATGATTTTATTCATATTATTTGTGCAAAAGTTTCATTTTTCTTGGAAATGTGGTACAATTATTTTAACTAAAGTCAGAAATTTTAAATGTTTAAATATTTATTGCCTACCCCATTCTACTTTGAATCTTCTAATTATGTGAATATAACTTTCTTGATTTTGGCACAAACTGAAGTATTATATCCCTGTTTTGTAAATTCTTTCTCCTTCATGTTCATTTTAGATAATTTTTATTGTTATAGTCATTTAAGTTTGTAAATAATTTTTACACTGTTCAATCTATTATTGATCTCACATTATGTATTCATTTCAGAAATATTTTAATAAAATTCACTGTCTACATCTTATACCTTTCACATTTCAATGTTTGTCTGCAATTTTCAATTTGTTACATAATTATTATTGATTTACAATAAAGTTAATAATGAATTTTAAAAAACATAGAAAACTTGGAATGTAGCTTAGTTTGAAAGTTCTGTGTTTTATTTCCATTACTGAAAATAAGAAAATAAAATAAAAACATCTACCAAATGAGAAGTTTCAGAATTTTAAGCATCATTTATGAATATTCAAATTTTGTTTACTTCATTTGATTATGATAGAGGTTAAAGCAAATCTAAAGTACATATCCAGTTCTTTCAGGTTTGACATTTAAGATCTAGTAGGCATTTCTCAAACTAATTATTTGCAATTGTTGGTATTTCCTGGGATTAGTATGCTTTTATTTCACTAGATGAAAATACCTAACACCACAACTTCATAGTGTCAGCCAATCCATAATTATAGACTCCAAGCAGAAAGCACGTGGCACAACAGCATAATGGTTGGGAAGCAAAGGGCAAGGGAGAACCTAGAGTCAGAAACACATATGCACTCTTCCAAATCGCATCCCCAGTGATTATCCCTTTCCAACCAGAACCTACTGATAAAAATGAAAATTTTGGTTAACATTTTGTATTTAAATCATAACAATCATGTTAAAGAATAAAGTGTTGTATCTCAGCTCTCTGACCACCTGTTAAAACAGTAGTAATGATGGATTTTACTTTAAAAACTTTATATGTGTTTTTAAAAAAGTATTAATCAGGGTGAATGTGAGAAAAATACAAAAATGATGTTACAGTTTGTAGATTTTTTTTTACAGGACGAAAAATATCTTCACTTGGAGGAAGAGAACAAAATAACTGAAGCATCAAACTTCCATCTTTGTCATGAGCTTACTAACCATGTGTCTCATGTGGAAATTTGTAGTACATAAAATTTGTCTTGTACATATGTGATGACTTATTTGCATTTTAGGGAATTACACAGAAATTAGATAAATCCAATATCTGAATACATATACATGCTACAAAAGATATGTGAGCTTAATAATAAGAAAACAACCAGTAATTAAAACATTATCACATACTTTCAAGAATTAATGCATATATTCTCTATTCATTCTTTACTGCAATCCATTATATGCTTGGCATATAGTTAAATATTGTTTCCTTTCTTTAGCTAAGGCACCTAATGTGTATTGTATTTTTGTTGTTCTCAACAAATAGAAAAATGAAAGAATGTATAGAACTGCCCAAAACACCTTTCTGAGTATAAAAACACTATGATTGCAAACGCGTGGGCCAAGTAGGCCAGCGGATGAAAGTGCCTGCAAACAGGTACAGGGATCTGGGGTTAGATTCCTGGGCCTGCCATGCCAGCCAAGACCGCCAAACGCACTGACACAACAATTGCAACTGGGCGTTGTGGTGCGCACCTGTAATCCCAGCTATTGGGAGGATGTAAACTGGGGATCACTAGGAGTCCAATCTAGTAGTAAGATCCTGAACATCCTGTAGACCCTTCCCTAAAATTAAAAAAAATTGAAAGAAAAAAGACTATGATTTTAACTCTAAATGAGAAGTTAAACAATTGTCTTTAAAAAAAGAGAAAAGGATGAAGGTAACTACAGAAACAATTATAGATCTAACAGTATGCTTTAAATTAAATTACATTTGTAAAAGATGCATTTTAGACTTATGTTGCAAATTTATACGAGTTTTGCCAAAAAATGTCTTTTTCTAAGCAATGTAATTTTGTTTTGTTTCTAAAGAACTATATTTGCAATTGGACCTTTACTTTTGGTTATTAAGTATAGTAAAAAAGACCAGAAGTTGGATTTTGCAGTTATTAAAAACAACATTAAATACAGAAACATGTTTCAGTGAAGCTCAAACCCAACTCAGCAAATAATGATAATAGGAATTAAAAAGTGGAAAGTGATTATTTTTATAGTTATGTAAATATAATTATTTTTTTCTCTATAGTCCCCTGCTAAGCCTGAGAGTATATTATTAAATATATTATATATAGGTGGGTTCACTCTAATTTGATCCATTTTAAAGTTGAGCAGCCTGAGGCTTAAAGAACACTGAATAACTTACCGAGATCATCATAAGTAATTGGTAATGATTA
>NW_004524962.1:738251-741855 GCF_000260255.1 Octodon degus
TCAGCTTTTATTTCACTAGAACAAAATATCTAACACCACAGCTTCACTGTGTCAGTGAGTTCAATCCATAGTTATGGACTCCAAGCAGAAACCATGTGGCACATGTATATATGAAAGATATGTACATTAAGTTTAATGTCTCCATATCACCAAGTCTACCAAGTTTCAGAAAGAAATATAAGAAAACAAAAAACTTGATTTTGGTGCTTGAGTCTGATAGAGTCAGAGAAATTCTGTAATGGCCACAATTAGCTTCATAAGCAGGAGAGATAACTATTAAAAATTACTCTCCTTTCTAACATGGAGCATAATTGAAATAATAGCAACATTGTAATCTATCTGGAAAGTGCGTTAGGAAAAAATTACAACAGGACTAGTAAATATATTAGGTTTTTATTACCTTGAGTTTTTTTTTTCACATATACATATATTTCCTTCTCTAAACAACCTCAGTTTTCTGATTTCCTAAATATTTTTCAAATCTGTGAAACATTAGTTTCCTAGTAAAGAAGTCCTTTTATTTTCCACAATTTTATTGAGAAACAAATAGCAATGAGATAATTTCAAAAACGATTATTAGGATAGTTTAAATAATTAATACATTGCATATTGTTGTCTTCATAGTGGTTATTCATAGTATAAGATGCGGACATGATATCCTGCCCAAACACTATTAGTACAAATCCTTATTCTAATTGAAGTAAGAGAAAGTAGCTGTATATCTGTCCTATTTTGTATAAACATATATATTTTTTACTACAAAATGGTCCTTCAATTATATAGCCCTTTTATGTTTATTTTTGTCAGAGATGAGTATTGCACTGCCATTCAAAGATTGTAAGTGCTTGATTTTAGCAAAGTGGTGGATTATCCGCATGACTGGCGATATCAGAAGTTGTCTTGAGCCTTTTACAGCTCAGCATATTAGTATGGCTTTACTTTTTATGTCTCATTTTTATACTTTTATGCTGATTGGTTAAGATCAAGATAAATCAAGAACTATCTAACAAGAAATGTAAATTTTGTATTTGACAAAGTCAGTCAATACACAATGTATTAATTATTCAAATTGTCCTACTAATTGGATTTGAAACTGTCTCATTGTGTATTGTTGTCTCAGTGGTTATTGATTGTACAAGATGCAGACATGATATCCTGTTTACAAACACTATTTGAATAAATCTCCCTATTCATTGAATTAAGAGAATGTAGCTGTATATCTATCCTAACTATTTTGAATATACAGATACAAAATGGTCTTTCACTTGTATTCCCATTTTTGTTTAGTTTTGTCATTTAAATATTATAGGTGTGTGAATTTAGCAAAATATTCCAAAATAGTCCAGTAGTCCCTAATAGTAATGGGTTTTGTGTAAGACTGGCGATGTCAGAAGTTTTTGACTTGAGCCTTTTGCAGCTCAGCATATTAATATGGCTTTACTTTTTCTAACACGTTTTTATTCTTTTCTGCTGGGTGCTTAAGACCAAGATAAAGCAAGACCTATATAACAAGAAATGTAGCTTTTGTATCTGATAAGGTCAATCAGATCCCCTCTGGACTTATCCTGAAGGATAAGTATCAGCCATATGGATGAGGAATGGCCATTGCTTGACCATTTAGCTCTCTGTGAAAGCCTGAGAGAATGTTTTCTCTCCATGTGACACTCCTTAGGCACACTCTATGTCATCATTCACTTACCTCTGTGGTCCCATAATTTCTTTGATCAGAAAAATTTGGGACACAACTGAGTTACATGATGTTATAGTACAGGTTCTCCTATGTCCTGAATCTTCACTGACCTTGAAAGGTTAGGGTCAAAATGTTGGCTGTCCTTGCAGTCCTCCTTTTTCTCTAATTTTTGGTCTGCAAACTTAGGTAGTTAACTGTCTAGAAGAGAAGCTTATTTTTCTTACCCTGAAACCTAGGCTGTTGAGGTTTTTTCCCCCTCAGAACCAGGGTTTGAACTCAGACCCTTGAGCTTGCAAGGGAAGCGTTTATTCTACTGAGCCATCTCCTCAGTCCCTAGGCTACTGAGCTTAACCTCACTGTCTGTCTGAGTATCAAACATCTTAGGCATAACATGGAACAGGTATTTTTATTAAAGCATTGATATGTTAAACATTAACTCCCTACAGAATATGAAGAAAAAAGAGGAATAAACATTTATATAATTTTACACAGAAGTTTAGAAATTTAAGCATATGCAATATTGTAGCTGAACAGTCCCACAGCACCCTTTTTCTCTTGCCTTCATTCACCACCCCCTTCCTTTTAAAACAAACATCTACCTGAGAGACAGCACAGCAGGAACTGGTGTGTCATGACAAGAAACATGTATTTAGAAGACCAGAATAACGGGCACTCCAAGCATCACCCTACTATTACACATAGCCATCTTCAGTGCAGTTGTTTAGTTCACAGGTATCTGCATATATAGTTAGTCAGGGTGAGAATCATACCAACCAACTGCTATCTTCACAAACCTGAAGATTCTCAGGATCATTGTCTTACCCATCCTGTACATATAAATGTATGGCTTTGCCACTGTCATGTTTCCTAGCTTTTTTCCTATCTCTCTCTTCATTGTCTAATCCTCAACTTAACGCTTTCCTTTTAATTGTGTTATACCTTTCTGTTTGTATTTCTTCTCTTGAGTTCTTATCCTAGGGAGACTATATGATATTTTTATATAATGGAGTATTACTCAGCTATAAGGAATGATAAACTCAAAGTCCTCATATTTAAGTGGATACCACTTGAAGATACATACATAAGTGAAATAAACTAGACTCACATGTATAAATATCATAAAGAAGTCCTTCTTAGCATAATGAAATTCATGTCCTGTACTTTCCTACTATCCTCTAAATCAAGATTCAATTTAAAAGCAGAACAATTTATTTTATGTTAATAATTTTTCTTTTGAAACTAAACATTGATCACTAACTGTGGCAGATATTCACAAAATATTTCCCCCAGTTGTCTTAGCTAAGCTTGTAATTTTAGACGTGGGTTCACTGCTAATTTCATCAATTTTAAATTTGAGCATCCTGGGGCTTAAAGAACTTTGAGTAACTTACCCAGACCATCATACTATAAATAAGTGTGTTTGCCGAGTTCCTTTTGCTTGTTTTAGTCTTTCCTTTATGCACACCTGCGTTGGGTTAACAATTTTTATAATATAATTACCTAGTTAGTGTATTTTTTATAGGATTGTTAATTTGGGTGAGTTTATCTAAACTTGTGCAAGGAGAATAATTTCTTGTTACTAATATTAACATTATTTCTTCTATTTAAGAATAGATCAATCCAATTGTCAAACAGGAAGTGATTATTGTTTTTTGGGATAGGTTGTTGGTATTTTATTGAGCTTGAACGCTTTCTTAATTGATGGCTGCTTTTAAGCCTACTATGGTAGGTATGTTGTTTATTCTCTGTTTAAGGATGTATCCTTACTTAAGGAGCTGTCCCTCCTTAAATTAACATTTAAGCCTTCAATGAAATTATAATTTTTTAGGAAAACTTAAAGTTGAACTAAAATTCTTATTTGGATAACCAGCTATCTCCAAGCTCGATAGGCTTTTCACCTCTACTTCTAAATCA
>NW_004524962.1:742545-745972 GCF_000260255.1 Octodon degus
CCCTATCTTAACATATGAAAGAGATATACATTAAATTTAATGTCTCCATATCACCAAGTGTACTAAAGAATAAATAGACTTTTATAGGTAAAATAACAAAATTACTCATGTTGTCCAAAAATCTTCTCATTGCTCACTTAATCTATTTGGTCCATTAGAGGAATATTCACATCCATTTTTTTTTTTTACCATGAATAAGTCTTGGAAGGTCTTTGCTTATCCTTGCATGTGGTCCTCTCATAGCCACACTACGCTCTCTATTAGCTCCATGCTTCTCTAATTCTCTTCTCTGAATAGAAATGCTGTCCATGGTTCCCTACTTCCCTTCTCTGAATAGAAATTTTGTAAATTAAAATTGCTGTGTAGCTTGGATTTTATACATTTGTGAATTTTTAAAGGTAAAGTACTGTTATCAGGAACATCATTTTTGCTTGAGTATTTGCCATATTCACATTACATTAAAACTGATCAAAATATTTTAATGAAGTTTTGTTTCTCTAATATCATATTATTCAGTACAATCTGAGTAGCTAAATATGTAAGTAATACTAATCCTTCTGTAATCCTCTTTCTTTTAACACTTTACTTTGTGCATTCATTTCTCTTTATCTCTTTTACATGTTAACCCCATTCTAACTCATTTTCTTTCTCCCCTTTAATAAGTGATAAATAGATACTATGAAGAAAATAAAATTGCATTGCTGACAGTGAACAAAGATAGCAAACCCTTGTAGCTAAATCTGACTTTTATTATATGGAACTCATTCTCTACTAGTTTTAATATTATTATATAATTATAAATGGTATAATTTGAATCAATGTCTTTGGGGTATTCTAATCACTTCACAATTAAAATTGTGTGTTACATATTTCGTTTCCTAATGGCTTTTCCTAGGAGTTGTATTTAGTTGTCATACAACTAATTAACAAACCTAAATAAAATTAGTATCCTTTACCTACCCCATATATTACACCCTCATGTGGCCTTTCTCAACATCCTAGGAAGCATATGTTATGCACAGCACAATAGTTATAATTGTACTACCACAATTTTTACAATTATAGCTGGGTAAGCTAAACTAACCTCCTCCTTCTTGCCTCCTTTTCTTCCTTTTCCTTCTATTTTGCTTGCTTTGGTGATGCTGGGAATCAAATTCTTCAAACACAGTGAAGAGAATGCAGACAAACCAAGATCTAGGCAAAAATATTTACAATAGAAGGTCAGAAAAAGGACTTCTATATTAAATAAAAAAGAAATCTTAATGAGCAATATGACAATAAAAAAGTAAAAATATCCTGCATATATAATTGGACATTTTATAAAAGAATAGGTATAGGTAAAAACTAATCATTATGATAGTCAGTATCATCTGTAATTACAAGAATATAGTTAAAAACCTGAAAATAGTAGTAGTGAATACCTATTAAAATGATTAAAATTAAAATAAGTAAACATACTATGCTTTCAGAAGTATAGCATTGGAACTCACTGTTAGTAAAATGTAATATTGATGTGAAAATTTTCTGTAAGTTTCTTTAAAAGTTAAACACATATATGTCATTTGATACATACAGTTCATTCACATGTTTTTATCAAATACACATGAAAACGTATATGTATATAAACATTTCTATGTTCACAGCTTAATATATATACCAACATTATTTGTAGTCATCAACAATTTGGAAGCAATTCAAGTATATTTCAACATATGTGTTGATAAACTAGAATGAAATGCAAGTTTAACTGTAGTGCTCAAAATATAGCATTCTTTATCTAGAGAAAGAGTAGAATAAGCATGAAGAAAAAGAGTGAATAAATATTATAAGTGGACACATGGAAACTTTCCATAGTAACTGAAATTTTTATATTGTTTTATGACTGCAAGAGGACAGAAATTCTCTAAACATTTATAATTCATGATTTAGTTTATTCATAAAAAGGAAGGTCATGTGTATTAAAGAAGAAATCTTAACAATGAACAATATGACAATAAAAAGTAAAATATCTCAAATATATAATTAGACATTTTATAAAAGAATAAGCATACATAAAAACTAATCATTATGATAGTCAGTGTCATCTGTCATTACAAGAATATGGTTAAAAACCTGAAAATAGTAGTAGTGAATACCTTTTAAAATGATTAAAATTAAAGTAATTGAACATACTATGCTTTCAGAGATATAGCATTAGAAGTTATACCAGTTATAGCACAATAATCTTGCTATAAATACCTGCAAGTTCCAGAGGTTATCTTTACCATTCTTAGGGAACTGCTAAGCAGAAGGATGAGGTTAGTTGGAAATTATCACCCAACAATGGAAGTACTGCAGAAATAGAGTGTGCCAGTGAAACTTGCAGGCTTTTATGAATTTCTTTCTGACACCAAGAATGGCATATGTGACATAATTAAAGCAAAGTAATTTAAAAGACTCCATATTTAAATACTTTAGCGTTTTAAATCTCTATCATTTATATATCATTTATCTATCTCCATTCATTGACAAATCCTCTAATTATTTTAAACAATGTTTTAGTCAAATGTATTTCAGTGATAAGAAGTGCAATTGTGTCTGGATATACTACACAATGACGATGGTTGCCTAAGCTTTTATGTAAAGCCTTCAGTTTTCAAGTTCCAGATAAGCTGAAGGATCTTCTTCACACTTAATTCCAATAACCTATAGTTCCTTTTTCTACCATGAAGGAACTATTTTTAAAGGGTATTTATATATTTTAAGGAATTTTTAAACATATGTGATGTTTGAGCAAAAAGATGATACTTGATTCCTTTTCCTATGCAATGTGTTAATTATGGAAACTGTCTTACCAATTTGATTTGAAACTGTCTCATTGCTATTTGTTTATCAATAAAATTATGGGAAAAAATTTTAAAAAAAACTTTAAAAAAAGATGATACTTGAATGAAATAATAGATAATATGGCCCATAGATGAAATTTATATAAATGTTATACTAATAATGTCTATCAAATAAGTTATTATGTTTTAACTTTTTTGTAAATCACTATTACATCATACACAAATTATTTTAATTGACCACATAAGACAGAAACATACACGTGCACACTAATGAAGAGTTTAATCTTGACTTTATACATTCAAAATATATCCTGGCAGTTTGAAATTCACATATAAAGTCTTCAATTAGAATATCACTTGTGTACGTTTTAGATGCTAGATATCTCTTTATAAAGTATCTGAATTAATACTCTCCAGAGCATATGCCACCAACTGTGCAATCACAGGGAAAATTATATCTACAATACATAGCTGAGAATGACATACATTCTATGGCAATTTAAGGTGTGGACCTAATGTTAATGACTGGAGTTGTGAGTGTGTTTTCTTCAACTTGAGAGTACATAGCTCAGACCAATTTATGGTTTGCAACATTTCTAAAC
>NW_004524962.1:747855-748387 GCF_000260255.1 Octodon degus
AGCCCAGGTCCGGTGAGTGTGTGGAGAGCTTCCTGCTGCCCTGCGCAGGCAAGACCAGTCCCAGCCCAGACGCAGCATGGGCCAGACCAATCCCACCCCCTCTGGCTGCCCCCCACCAGTTCGCCTTACCTCCTCCACCCCTCCCGCCCAGTAGGAATTTCTGACGAGTTCTGGGAACACCAAGACCCAGTCCTAGCCCAGGTGGGGTGAGTGTGTGGAGAGCTTCCTGCTACCCTGTGCTGGAGGGACCAGTCCCAGCCCAGGTGCAGCATGGGCCGGATCCACTCCCACCCCCTTGGGATGCACTCCACCACTCTGCAGTATCTCCCCCAAGCGCCAACCCAGTAGGAATTTCTGCCGAGTTCCGGGAACCCCTAGACCCTGTCCTACCCCCGGTCCGCAGGAGGAAGGAGCTGAGAACAGCAGCCAGACCTAAGCCAAATACAACTGGATAAGTCCAAACTCTGTGGAGGTCCACCTGAACTTCAGTACATGTGCAGGTTATAACTACAGCAAAGATCTACAACAAAGG
>NW_004524962.1:774671-776467 GCF_000260255.1 Octodon degus
ATAAGGCAATAATCCGGAGAATCTTCAGAAGATTTTTGAATCTAGCAGTTACTTGGAAAGATTCTCACCCTGACTAACTATATATACTGACAGCTGTGAACTAAGCAACTGCACTGAAGATGGCAATTTGTAATAGTAGGTTCATGCTTGGAGTGCCTGTCATTCTAGTCTTCTTATAACAGGCTGCTTTTCATGACATGCCAGTCACTGCCTTGGTTTCTCTTGGTTAGATGATTGTTCAAAATGAATGGGATGGTGAATGAAGGCAGAAGTCAGGAAAAAGAGTGTTGTGGTAATGCCCTGCTGCAAGATTGCATGCGGTCAGATTTCTGGACTTATGCATAAACATAAGAATTATATAATTATACATGTTTACTTTCAAAATATATTTTAATTTTTTAGTGTTTATTCATCATATTCTGTAGGGACTTAAAGTTCAACATAGCAATACTTGATGAAAAATACCTGTTCCATGCTATGCCTAAGATGTTTGATATTCAGACAGAGAGTGAGGTTAAGCTTAACAGCCTAGGTTGTATGGTAATAACAATAAGCATCTCTTCTGGAGTGTTAACATCTTAAGTTTTCAGACCAAAATTAGGGAAAAAGGAGGGTCACAAGCAAATCCAATATTTTGGCCCTGTCCTTCCAAGGTTAATTAAGACTCAGTACATATGAGAAGTTGCATTGTAATGTCATGTAACTCACTAGTGTTCCAAATTTTCTAATCAAGGAAATGGTGAGGCCAAAGAGGAAAGTGATCAATGATGTAGAATGTGCCTAAGGAGAGTCACATGGAGAGAAAACGTTATGTCAGGCTTTCACAGAGAACACATTGGCCAAGCAACGGCCTTGACTCATCCACATGGCTGATACTGACAATGGTTCTACAATCTGAGTTACAGGATCTCAGGATAAGTCCTGAGAGGATTTCACTGATCTTACCAGACCCAAAAGCTACAACTCTTGTTGCATAGGTCTGGCTTTATCTTGTTTTTAACCATCCAGCAGAAAAGTATAAAAACAAAGTATAAGAAGTAAAGACATGCAGTTATGTTGAGCAGTAGGGCACTAAGGTCAACAACTTCTGACCTTGCCATTCAAGAAGAAGACCCAACACAATTACAAACTACTGGACTCTTTTAGAATATTTTGCTGAGTTAGTACACGTATAATATTCAAATAACAAAACTGTAAAAAAGGGGATACAGATGAATGTCCATTTTGTACCTGTGTATTCCAAATGGTTAGGATAGATATGTAGTTACATTCTCTTGATGAATAGAGGGATTTGTTCTAATAGTGTTTGTAAATAAGATATCATGTCTGCATCTTGTACAGCAAATAACCACGAGGAAGAGAGTATGCAATATTTTAATTATTGAAACTGTCCTATCAATTTAATTTGAAACTGTCTCATTGCTATTTGTTTCTCAATAAAATTATGGAAAAATAATATACTTATAAGAGTAAAAATTCAGACACACATTGTAAATATCATATAGTTTCTCTAATATAAGAATTTGAAAGGAGAAATACAAATAGAAAGTTATAATACAATTAAAAGGAATAGAAGAACTTGAGGACTAGACAATGAAGAGATAGCTAGAAAAGCTAGGAAACATGACAGAGGCCAGTCATACAGGTATATGTACAAGATGGTTAAGGCAATGATCCTGAGAATCTTTAGAAGATTTTTGAATCGATCACTTAAGTGGAAGTATTCTCACCCTGACTAACTATATATACTGACACCTGTCAACTGTGCAGCTGCACTGAAGATGGCAATTTGTAAT
>NW_004524962.1:777652-779015 GCF_000260255.1 Octodon degus
AACCACTAGGAAGGCAACATGCAATGTGTTAATTCTTGGAACTCTCCTACCAATTTGGTTTGAAACTGTCTCATTGCTATTTATTTCTCAATAAAATTATGGGAACAAAAGAAATTCTCTATTGCTATTTGTTTCTAAATGAACTTTAAAAAAAAGAAAACTGTACTACTAATTTCCATCAGTTTTTTTAAAGTGTCAGTTAAAGTTTAAATGTTTTACTTTGACTAACTCTGAATGCTAACAGTTGTAAACAGTGCAACTACATTGAAGACAATGTGCAATGTAACAATTGGTGTTAAATACCTTTCATCCTGTTCTTTCAAATATATACTGTCTTATCTACTATTATTGTACTCTCTTTAAAATAAATTTAAAAATAAGTAAAAAGTACAAAGGAAAAATTAAGGTTTATTAAAATAAAGAGTGTTCTTTTATTGCCAGAGCAGCCTTGCATATCTACATTTCATAGCATGAGCAACAAAGTTGACAAAAACAACATGTGATATAATAGCCATTGTTAATATTTCATTCTTGTTCTAAAATTCTGCTCCATTTGTGCTCTTTTATATTGCTCTGTTTCTGACTTTGTTCTTTGTATTTGCTCTAGTTTTGCTTTTTCTTCCTCATTTTTTTGTATTTTAGGGAAAGGTTCACAGGGTGTTCTAGATCTCACTGCTAGATTGGATTCCTAGTGATTCCCCTGTTTACACTTCCCAAGTGCGGGAATTATAGGTGTGCACCACCATGCCCAGTCTCAATCACCATCTCAGCATGCCCCAGGGGTGGGCCCAGCACAGCTGGCCCAGGGGTCAAAACTGTGGCTCCTGCGATTGCTTGCAGGCCTTTTAATCCACTGAAATATTTGGCCTGCCCTGTTTCTCCTCTTTAAATAAAAAGATCTAGGAATGAATTTCAAACTCCTGTATTATTAATGTTTTGTGTATGGATTAAATTTACCAATATTAGTGGAAGCCACCCCCTTTTCAATGCTGAGTGAATAGTTAAACACTAAACTAAAGCAAGTTATGTTAGAATAATTTTGTTTTGTGTCCTTGTAGTATTCTATAACACCTAATTGCTTACTAGTAAAGTATGTGCTATACAATATATTCTTGATGCGTGATGTTGAAAGATATAGTACTTTTAACAAACAAGGTTTCTGCATATTAAATTCTCATAGCCTAAGTTTTGTTCATAAATCTATATAAATGACTTAATAAATAATGTATAGACTGTTTTCCAGTGAAGCATCCATCAACATTACAAACAACAGAGGCATGTCACATTATTTATGATCTCTTTTGCAGATCTTCAATTTGAGGGTGGGGAGAGTCACAAATAAAAAGTCACTGATGAATGACAA
>NW_004524962.1:780265-783181 GCF_000260255.1 Octodon degus
AAGAAAAAAAAGGACCAGGTATTTCATTTTCTGCTGGCCCAGGTACCCCAGGAACCTCTTGCCCCCAAGAAACTGGGTGTGGTGGTGCATGCCTGTACTCCTAGTGCTGGGGAGACTGAGATAGGAGGATCAGTATAAGTCCAAGCTGTATAGTGAAACCCTGCATCAAATAAATAAGTATTTGAAAATGTACAATTGACATTGTGAAATGTGAAGAAGTTGTTCAAAGGGCAAAAAGAACTAGGATGGGTGACAAGTGAAAAGACAGTAGGGAAAAGGAAAAAAGTAGAAATCAGTTAAACTACTAGTGACTCTTAGTTCATTAAAAAGGAAGCTTTGTGCTGTTATCAGTTGGAGAAAGTTTTGTGTTTATACTACTACTTTAAAGAATATAATAGGTAATGAGTTAGCTATCATTACTGTCCTATTATTTTGTTATAAAATTTTGTGAATTTTCATCACAAATTTTCTTTTAACCATAAAATAAAAAGGGAGAGTATATAGATCTTGTTAGAACATTTGACTATCATGAATGAGTCCCTGGGTTTATTCTGCAAAATCTCAATATCACAAGGCCTACAAATTAGGTAGTCTGACTAATCATGGATTGAAGCTTTAACTGCTCATTCAATAGACCAGAAGAAATTAGCAGTACAATTATCCAACCTATCTTGTGTATGTACATATATTTTCCCTTCTTCCTTTTCTTCTTGAAGACAACAATATGCAATATAACAACAATTTTTGAATTCCTAACATTTTGTTTTATGAGTTTTTGTTACTATTCTTTATTTTCTTTAAAAAATAAGGTAATGTAATAAAAAAAACCTGTGACATCACACTGCCATACTCCCTTTATCAAGATCAGACCATTTTATAAGTGTAATCAACTTTCAGCAATGAATACCAGGGTATAAAATTCCCAACCATTAGCTCCAACTTAGTGTAATTCTGAAGAATCATCTCATTTACATCATTCCCTATATGGTTGGATGAGGTCTTTACTGGGACTTCATCATAGTTCAACATTTGTCTTTTTCCAGTTATATTTCATCTTCCTTCCCATGGACACAATTTGAGGATGCCAGTAGGAGTTCCTAATTTTCAATGTAAAATTTCATTTTTAAAACTAGCTCCCTGAGAATCTAACCTGCAAAAGAATCATTCTACCTTTTTGACTTCTAAAAATCTACCTTCTTTTTTTCTACTAGCCATTAATTTTCATCCAAGTATTCCATGGTCAGTGGAATTCAAAACAAACATTATTCCCACAGATGTGCATGATTTTTTTTTCTTTTTGAGCTTACTCAAGTCTCATATTTCAAAGCTATCATTTTCTTAAATTTTTCCTAAAGGTTTTCCTACCCCCACACATGCTGCATAACCAGTGAAAAAGATAATATTCTCAAACTGTACAACTTCCAAAGATATATCCCTTATATATTAAAATCTTCCCATATCTCTGCCTGGAAGCATTCTGGTTTTTTCTTTTGTTTTCTTTTATTCTTTGTTTTGTTTGCTGGTTGTTTTTTTGAGACAGGGTCTCCTACAAACTTCAGGTTGACCTTGTGCTCAATTTTTTAGCCCCTAGGCTCGTCTCAGACTCACTATGGTTCTCTTGCTTCAACCTCGCAAGTGCTGTGATTATAGTCATACACCACTACTTCCTGTTGTGGGGCAAAAACAGTGTGCCAAGTGTTCTGGAGCAGGCACAGTATGTGGAGCCTGGGATCAAATTTGGGAAATTGCACTTCCCAGGTAAGTGCTTAGGGCTCTGAGCTATTTCCTGAGGCCTGAAATTCTGTTTTATGGGAATATACTATTAGTGTCTTGATGTATTAGCTAATGGTCAACTTTTAACACCAAGTTGAAATGAATCAGCATGGTACTAATTGTAGAAAGCCCATATGAGGATTGTTGTTAACATCATAATTTCAGAACTTGAGGGGAAGATGATGTGCTGTTGATGTTCGTAGAGACTGGCAATGGTAGTCACGTTGGTTTTCCTGATGGGAACTTGGCTGTTTTCATTAAAGGAGGAGTTCAGATCATCACTGTGCTTCATGATGGTTACATTCTTTTAGGGGAGTTCTTGTTTTTACCTTGAACATCACTTCTTGGCTCCAGTGAAGATCACTCAGCCTACTGGCACAGATCCTTCCTCCCACTGGCACAAACATGTAAACTTCCACCACTGACCTATGGGCTTTCCAAGTGCACATCTTTGGTACAAACTTAAATGAAACATTGTTGTGGGTTCAAGTCCTCCAATTGTACTCTGAGAAGACATTGTTTTGGGCTCTAGATCTTCAGCTGGAATCACGTAGGGCATTGCTGTGGGATTCAGGCCCTCACCTTGATTCTTTGGGCCTCTTGTGTGTGGATAGATTTCCCACAGTCTTTTACATTTCATTCTTTAGTTGAATATTATAAAAGATTCCTAAAAAATATTCATATAAATTATTCAGAGGGTTGAGAAAGAATTAATACAAGGTAGGACTTTATGCAAATGATTATTCAAAGTGAGAGTACATCATTTTAGGCATTATTTAGGGAAGATTGAAGCAATTCAGGAAGAAAATGACATTTCTATTTTCATTATGATGAAAAGAAATGTGTCATTTCCTTCACATATGAATGTGGACAAGCAATCTCAAGAATTGGAATGTCTATGACCAGGTAACAGGAGAACATTTCAAGCATTTTCAAATCATATGACTGGAGGTCAGGGAGATGGCTCAGTAGAATAAGCACTTCCCTGGCAAGTGCAAGGGCCTGAGTTCAATCCCTGGTTCCAAAAAAAAAAAAATCGTATGACTGTAGCATGACATGTCACCAGATGTCTTTTATATGAATTACTGTTTCAAAATTACAAAAATTACAAAACTTATTACTATATTTTGTTGCTTAATGTTT
>NW_004524962.1:783441-784847 GCF_000260255.1 Octodon degus
GGAGAACATATATTCTTATATTATGAATAACTTTCACTGTTAATTTTAGAGAAATATTTAAAACTTTTCATTATATGTAACTTTGTGTAGTCTATTTAGGATGGACCTGAGGAGACTCTCCAATAATTCCACGTAAACAAGAAACTGAGGCAGGAAAATTCACAAACTCAAGGCTAACCTCTGCAATTTTAATTTCATTCTTTGGGTGAATATTATAAAAGATTCTTATAAATTATATCTCCTGTATTAAATCTTTTCCCTTATAAACCCTGACTACAACAGGAGTAAATCAGCAATATCTAGTAAGTAGTGTCTTCAGAGTGTCCCTCACATAAACAAGCACAAGAAACAAAGAAAACCTATGCATATTACTCTCCCATAGTGTCACAACTATGATGTATATTTTGCAGAGTCTGGAAGAATGCCTAAAATGTTGTACTCTAGGCTTAATTTTGGTTAAAAGTTGATTTAATATTATACCAATTAAATAATCATTGGTATAAAATTCTACTTTGTATTGTTTATTTCTCATTAATATCCTAATTATCCACTTTACAAGATTTCTTATAATTTCTGCTAAGAACTCAATCTTCATTGTCCCCAAAGATCAGTAAGAAGAACATGTACCAATGGAAAGTTGAGCAAGGAGGGCGATGTGAATAATGGAAAGGGATTAAAAATTAAAGAATGCAAGGAAGAATATCAGAAGAAACTTTTGTAAATGGGGTGGGGGAGAAGGGTTGGAGAGAGCAGAGGGGAATGAGAAAAATAAGGAAGAATTATGATATATTATATAGAGGTACAAATTCTTCATGAAGAATATAAGCATTATGTATAGCAAATATACATTAATGTATTTTAAGAAAAAAAAAGAAATAAAATTATCTTGGTAAAAAGTAAAAGAAAAAGACAATGTGTCACATGCTTGACTGTCAATTTGGTGCTATTGAAATGTGGTAGAAGGTTTGAGAGGACTGAGATCTTCAGGTCATTGAGAATATGCCTTGGAAGAATATTATAACATCTTGGTCTCTATATCTTATTTTTTCCATCTTATTCTCGAGGTGAGAAATTTACTCCATGATATGCTCCCCATACTTGACATCCTGAACTTTCAAAAAAGGCCTACAAAACAGGTATTCTGCCTCATTATGGTTTGGAACTTGTAAAACTGAGAGCCAAAATAAACCTTTTTCTTAGTACACATTAATAAACTCAGGTATTTTACTGCAATGTTAAACACTTAACACAATTATCTATCAGATTAACTATATGCACTAAAGCTCTGCATTGAGTCTTCTTTATAAGAAACCAAGATAGGGGCTGGAGAGATGGCTCAGTGGTCTAAAGCACCTACTTAGAACAAGCTTAGCAAAGCATCAGGGACCGCGGTTCGATCCTCCAGC
>NW_004524962.1:785077-785657 GCF_000260255.1 Octodon degus
ATAAATAAATAAAAAAGAAACCAAGATAATGTACTCACACTGATAAATTCTGATCTACAAGAGTGGTCAAGGAGATCATTTATAAGTCTTTTAAGAGGATCATTAATAAAAAAGCTTTTCTTTGACAAGCTCAATTTTTCAAAGTATAATGCCAATTTCAATCCAATTCTAAAGATCAACTCTACACCAAGCTGTTATGATGAGTACTTGAAACCATTTTTTTTTTCAGAAGAATGAAGTCTAATAAAGCCCTTATGTGACCAATAGCATTTATACTATTCTGCTCTTACTTTGTAAATTGTGCTTATTTCACTAAATTCCTTTAAATATTCTCCATGCAAATGTCTTAAAACAATATACTTAATTATTGTAAATATGTCTTGAAATATATGGTTTCAAAATTATAGGAATAAATGATAGAAAAATGATAATACAAGGGATACACATATAAAATTCAATTATTCTATTTTTCACCTATGCATTTGTTTTTTTTCAAAGTTTTATTGATAAACAGATGGCAATGAGACAGTTTCAAATCAAATCGGAAGTACAGTTTCAACAAATAATACACTGCATATAT
>NW_004524963.1:0-28312 GCF_000260255.1 Octodon degus
TGCCCCAGCAGAGCTTGATTCTGTAGTCTGCCTGCCTCAGCCTCCCAGCGTGCTCGCTCGCTCATGCACACCACAGTCAGGTAAGGAGGTCTTGTTTTCTAGAATCAAGTGCTACTATGCACAATGTGTACAAAATCTGTCCGCAGAGGAGACTCCAGAGTCCAGCTGATGACCCAGATCCCAAGGTCATGACCTGCATGAGATGAGTCTGGCTGAGGACCGAGCGCTCACAGCAATGCCTTCCACAGCGCCTGCTGTGGACTTAGAACCTATGCCAATGTCTCATGTAGACTCCCATCCCTGTCCTTACTCCATTGCTCGTTCCCAGGGCCCTGCTTCTCCCTTCCCAGCATTCCCAGGGCCCTCCGTCCACCAGCAGAGCCAGAAACACAGGGACTCCTGGGACCAGCTGCCAGGGCAGTGGGCAGCACGGGAAGGCGTGCGCATGCGCTCCTCCTCCTTCCAGCCACTGCGTGCACATGCGCACATGCTCCTGCCAGCCGCTGCCAGCTGCCAGCCCAGAGCCTGACACAGATGGGCAGATCCAGATGGGAGAGGGCAACTCGCCAACTTCACGCCTGTCTTTCGTGGAAATCAGTGCCTTGACAGCAGAACTTGGCAGAAGGAGACAGGAATCTGCCCAGGAGAACTCCACAGATGACTGCAAACGTGATCAGTCAGGGAGACAGCCAACAAAATGCTGGTTTCCTCTAGGAAGTGCCTGAGTCCTGTGGGACCAGGAAACACAGTACTGTGGGGACAGGCACGGGGATGCAGGTGTCTAATCCCAGCCCTCAGAGAGCCTGGGGCAGAAGCAGCAAGAGCTCTAGACCAACCTGGACGTCTTGGCAACTTAGCCAGACTCTGTTCCCCAAAAAAGGGCTAGAAATACTCAGTGTGAAGGCTGTGTACTGAATCTGTTCCCCAAAAAAGGGCTAGAAATACTCAGTGTGAAGGCCCTGTACTGAATCCCACCAACACCACATCCCTCCAGCTCAAAGAAAATAAAAAGCGCAGGACCACCTATAGTCCCAGCCTGCTCTGGAAGGCAGCGCCTCCTGGGAAGAAATGAGGCTGACCAGCAACAAGAGCAGGCACCTGAGGAGCAGGCCTGTGGGGGCCGAGCTGTGCACACGCACCTGGGGTTGAGCTCCTCACACAAGGCCCAGCACTCTCCTAAGGGAGGGGGCCTAGGACCCACACGGGTCAGTGAGGATGGGCAGGCTGCCCTGCAGGGACTGTGTAAGGATGGGGAGCGCAGCTCACCTGGGCTGTTACAGAGGCCTGAGTCTCTTCCCAGACCACAAGTCCAGTTGCATGACAAAGGTCGCCCGGGTGACAAACACAACACAGAACAGGGCAGCAGTTCCATGCAGCGAGCGCTTCAGCCACGTCCTGTCACCCTCAGCTCACACAGGATCAAGGGACTGCGCCTGACCATCCTTACGGGATCTGCACCCAGGGTCAGCACTGCGCTCCACCCTCTCTCACCCAGCCTCCCCAGCCCCTCCCCGGAGCCCAGCGTGCTCCTCCCCAGGCCTCGTCCCATCAAGTGCTGTTGTTCAACAGATGCTGGGGGCCTGTTCCGTTCGGCATCTGGACCCCCAAACCTGCTCTCACTACACCTTGCTGGGTCATACAGCGTGATGACACCCCAGCCCATCGCGCACTCTTTTCCTCTCCTCCCTCCTTGGTGCGCACCGCGAAGGCTGAGTGTATTTCCCAGATCGCTATTCTCCATCCAGGCTCCACACACCACGCTTCCCTGCACACAGTCTGAAAGTGCTCACTGCCCTGTCACTGGATGAGGAGCGGTGCCTGACACGCAGTAGAGGTACCGTGAACATGCCCGACTGAAGGGCAGCTGCAAGAGGCCCGCACGGTGCCCAGGAAGTGTGAAGAAGACTCCGGGGTCACGGAGCGCAGCCCCAGAGCCCAGATCTGCGCACCCGGATCGTGGCCATGTCAGTTCCAAGCTACGAGACTTTAGGCTGCTAATCAACCTCTCTGAACCTCTGCTGCTGCTTCTGTAAAGTAACACTGTTTCAGAAGTCAGAAGACCCGCAGCCTGCGAGGAATGTTCCTAAACTACGCCTGCCAATCCTTAGTGACCTGCATGAAGGAACCTCAAACAAATCAATAGCACAGACCCTCCAGAGCCCCAGTTTGGCAGGCACAGTATGTTAGCTGATCCTCGGACACAGCACAGCTGAATTCCTTGGATTCCCAGGTTCTCCTCTTCTCTTTCCTTCCTCCATCTCTTCAGAAAATTGCCACATAACTTACAAGCTTGAGATGTTTCAAAAACAGAAGTTACAAAATATTTAGAGACAAGCAGAGTGGTTCATGTAGAAACTTCCTGTATGCAGATTATCACATTCAGGGGAAATTTTCACAAGTTACAGGACACTTTTTTAAAGAAACAAACTCTGATATTGGGGGATAAATTGCTGAGTGTGCAAGTTATGGAGCTAGAAGAAAAGTAGAAGGGAAGGAGGAAAAAGAGAGAAATGTTTCGGTGACATCTTTAGAAAAAGGACCTTTAAGAAAAGAGAAAGCAAGGAACCCTTCCCACAGAACCAGAGAGTTTGGATGTCACTGTCCCTTTAACCACCCTACCCTAGAGCCCCGGGACCCTGATAGAGCCACCTGTGAAAGGTCAGGGCAAGCATCCCGGGGTACACCACCGCGTAGGGCAGCAGCTCTCTGTCTGCCAAGAGCAGGGTCCGGAAGGTCCTGTGGGTGCCAACTGCTCTCACCCCGCAGGCTCTGCAGGCTGAGCAGTGCGAAGGCCTCTCCGTGGCTGGGCCGTGTCTTCCCAGATATTCACCACATCTTCCTCTCTGAAAAGTGATCCCTGTGGCCTGCTTCCACTAACTCATACACAGGCAGGATCCGAAGTGTGCACGAAGCTTGCAGCACAGCACATTGTGTAGAAAACCTTTCCACAGCTTCACCTGGAGGGCAGATGTCTGGGAACTACTCCCTGTGCATGCAGCCCCTGCCATACCCCGGGGCCAGAATGTCCTTCTCCTGGAGCCCTTGGGCCCGAGGCCTACCTTGTCCATCCCAAGCCAGCCCAGGTGCCTTGGTGTCCCAGTGCCCGGGGGCAGAGTCAGGATGAAGGTCCAGGTCCCCAGTGCACACCCAGACCCCGCCTCCCACTCACAGGAGCAGCCCTTGGGCCCCTCTCTCGGCCTCCCAGATGCCCCCCGCCAAGGTAACTTGTCTTCTCCTAACCCAGGCACTGGATGGTTTATCTTCGGAGGATTCCTTGGTCCTCCGCAGAGTGCTCCTGCACACTTTCAGAGGCTCTTGAGCTCGGTCCACACACAGAAGGGCATGAACTCCTGACCTGATTCTTGCTGACCTTCAGAAGGGGACCAGCCAGGACCCTGCCACCGTGTAGCCCTCTGCCCTGTCAGGGACATGGCCTGTATGTGGGAACTACCATCCAGAATAAACAAGTGTGAGCTTGGAGTTATGTCCTGGAGTGGCAGGGAGATGACACCCGCCTCGCACCAGCCTGGTCTCTCCAGGACAGACAGGGACAGAGAGCAAGGGAGGCCAAGGGACAAAGGAAAAGGGAACGAGGAGGGCAGGGAGACTGCAGAAGGAAAGAAGCCCAAAGAGTGGGAGGAAGAAGGAGTAGGAAGGGGCACCTAGGGGAAAGGAGTAACAGAAGAGTAGGTGGCAACAGGGACCTAGGGGCAGGAGAGCCTGGAGGAGGAGGGAGGGAAGGGAAGAGGAGGGAAGGAGGGAAACACAGAGAACTCACTGGCTGTGGCCCTGAGTGCTGTCTAAGGCGGGCCTGAGGCTCTGCTGGGCCTGAGTGCTGTCTAAGGGGGGCCTGAAGCTCTGCTGGGCCTACTGGGCCTTCCCTGGGCAGCTCTCTGCGGGCCAGAACATGACCTACTGTGTCTATATGCTCTCCGCTGTGTCAGATCCAGCCAGGTTCCTTAATTCCTTTCCCTGCCCCAGAGAGAGGGTAGGCTTTCCACCAGGTGGAGCACAGCAACTCGCATGCCTGGTGCCCTGCCTCTGCTCACTTCCTTCCTTAAGGAACGCTTGATTTTGTGCGCAGCTTCGGCCGCCATCCAGACCAGCGCAAGCCTGGGACATCCCCAGATTCCCTGATTTCAGGACACCAGGCAGAGCTCACCCTCTTGTTCCTATCCAGAAGGAAGTCAGACCACATTAAGGACAGCGCGCGCCCCCTGGCGGCCCTCGCGAAATTACCTGAGTGAGGAGGTGCAGAGGCCCACGTGGCCCTGAATGTGCAAGCAGGTGCAATCAGGAGTGCAAAGGGGCAGCGCTGTCTGCACCCAGCCCCGTTCCTCAGACGCCACCCACTTCACCGCACCAGCGGACACAGACACAGGGACCCCAACATCACAAACATGAGGTGGGGCCGTGAGGATCAGGGTTGCCGATCGTGCGGCCTGGTTATGCAATCGTCACTCGGTGTGCATCCAGGCCTCCCGGTGACCCCTGAGCCAAGGCGAGGCCTGAGCTGAAGAACAGACCCAGCTCTCAGCTGCAATAGCACAGCCCAGCTTTGGGGTCAGCAGGGGACTGGGGGCACTTGGGGTCTGCTAGGGAGATGTTCACAGGGGCACCTGAGGGAGTGATTCCCCAGTGATGACTGGGGTGGCCGGGCGACCCAGCGCAGTATAGGAATCAGCTGAGTGCCTGTACCCTGCTTCCAGGCAACAGCTGGAGCCTTGTAAGGCTGGTTCCTGGTCACAACGTCTGAGCTAGGGCTCTGAAGACAGCCAGGGTGTCAGCTGGCTCTCTAGAAACAGCCATGGGTCCCTGGAAGCAGCTGCAGCACCTCCTCTCCCAGGACTGTCACCATGCCAGGGACCCCAAGGGACTAGTCTCCAGCCTGCTGGCAGAGCCGTCCAGCTCCAGGTCCCCCTCCAGGAGAGCAGCCCTCCTGTCCTTGACACTGTGATGCTCCCGAGGGAAGCCCTCCTGGGGCTGCAGGCTCTCCACAGTGAAGTCCTGAGGCCTCAGATGAAGGAGGCAAGCGGGCTGGCTCCCTGTCTGCCAAGGAGGGCACAGGCGCTGGACTCCACATGGACCATGGGACCACCACATGAGCTCCCTCTGTGTGAGAACTCAGTACCAGTTTACCATTTGTCACCTCCTGAAGCCCTGCCACAGGGTCTGAGAGAGAGGCCCAGGGCTCGGTGTGGGTTCCTAGTGGGTGTCTCTGGGGACGAGTGGGGCTGGGGGGTGGGGCAGCCATGCCTCAGGGTGTCTGCTCCACAGTGGGCACGAGGGAGACTTCACCACAGCAGGTGGGACTCAGGTGACATGTGCAGAATGGTTCTGAATCCTAAAGACAGTGATTTCATCCATTACCAACAGTGGCAGGGTAGAAAAGCTAAGTGCTCGGATAAGAAAGCCGCTTTGGCAGACCAAGCATCTGTCTGCACCTCAAACCCATTCATTCTCAAAAGTAGGGGTAAAGTAGGAGCCAATATCTCACAGCCTGATGGTGAATGTGCACAAAGAGCATGCAGCTTGCCTCATGACTATCTTGCAGAATACAGAAAGCTGTCTGCTCAGCTCAACAGAAAGACAAGGCTGTCCCCTCTCCTGCCCTTCCAGCCCTGAACCGCTGCCTCCCAGCTGCAAGAGGCTCAGCAAAGAAGCGCAAGGTAAGAGGCTGGGGAGCAACAAGGGGAATGTTCCCAGCTGCAGGGATCGCTGTACAGCAAATCTGCATGATGGGACCAAACAAAGACAGAAAGGGAAGCCTTCCGGAAGGCACCAGGGATTACAGCAAAGTGGACCGCAGATTATTCGGCATGTCTGTCACTTATGTATAATCCAGCAATGAGCAGGGGAATTCGACAACACCAGCTAGGGGCACAAATAGCACAAGTAACTTCACTTGTGAATTTGAATCTGGTCCTGAGAAGAACACACACAGCACTCAGGAAGGGCTGCAGAGGAGGACTTTGTACCACGCTGCCACTCCTCAGAGCCAGCCAGCGGGGCCCACCCCCACGCTGCTGCTTCACACTAAATGGTGCTCAGGTCCAAGCTGTTCTCTTCCTGCAGGAGCCTTACCGGAGCACAGCATAAACATGGTTTCAGGCCTTCTCACTTTCTGTGAGGGCATCATTTTGCCCTTTGTGCTTTCATGACAAAATCCAATGTTTGTTTATTTGTTCCATTACATGAACCAAATCCTAGGTCTTTGGGGCACAACTTCCCATCCTGAGGGTGAGAAGAGCGGAGGGGCAGGCAGCAGAGCCCACGGCAAGGTGAGGGGAAGTCCCATAGCTCTGTGGAAAATGGCATTCTCCCAATGCCAGAGGATTCTTCATCTGGTGACCACAATAGCTCTTTGCACATTTTGAACATTGAGATCTTAGGTTGTGCACCAGAAAGTTCTGGGCTCAGCACACACGTGTCTCTTGGTTCCAAGGCTCTGCCTCTCTGAGGGCTCCATGAGTCCTGTCTGCTGTTCATGGCCTGGCTGCCTCTTGGGTCCTTCTCTGACTGCACTGGGTCTGGAGGAGCAGAATCCCGAGGGCCACCAGGATCAGGCCAGCCAGGCCCATCCGGACGAGATTCTCCACCATGTAATCCTGAGGCTGTGAGGCTGAGGTGGGGACAGAGAGGCCACAGAGGTCAGGACAGACAAAACTCACTCCCACCCCACGCATGTCCCCTGTGTTCCCTGCACAGGACTGGACCTGGGTTCAACCCCAGGACTGACTATTCCTGCTCACCTGTCTTTGGCTCTGACATGTGCTGTGATGGGCTGGGGGGCCTACATGTTCCCGAAACCAAGTCAGGGAGGAGGATTGTGAGGCCATGAAGAGACCTGAAGGTCGCTCCTGAGCTGTACAGCTCTGTGTCTCCTCCAGAGGAAGCAGCTTCATGTGGCCCAGAATGAGGGCTTTCCACCCACTGGTCAGCTCCCTCTGCTCCGCCCAGTGCACCCTCAGCCTCACTGTGCTCTCTGAGCTCACAGCTGCAGCTGGAATCACTGTGGAAGGGTGCAGGGGACCTCCACCTGGGACATATGAGGATATGCAGTAATTGTCCTGGATTTGTGTCCCTGCTGATCTGGAAGATCAGAGCCACCTGAAGATCTAGAGCCCAGGGACGCTGGACCGGTCCTCAGGCCCCTGGACTCCAGGAGCACAGCAGATGCAGGATTCTGGGGCTCTCTCTCCTTCACCACCCAGCCAGGCCGCCTGTTGCTTCAACGTCACATTAGCCCTCCTGAAGGGATCGTCGCATGGGCAGGAGCCCCTGGGTCACAGCACTCGCATGTGGGCAGACGTGTGTGTGCTCAGGGCGGGTGTGTTCTGTGTGGTAAGCTCAGTATTGTCCCCAACCAATATGCAAGGTTATTAATGTGTCTAAATCCATGACATCTTTATTTCTATGTGATATTTCAAAAATGTACCCCAGAGGTTATTACAGTACTTGATAAACTCAAACGTCCCTGTGGCTATTCAGAGCTGACAGCACCGCCCACCGGGCTGTGCTCACCTTGCAAAGACAGACAGGAAGTAGCAGGGAGCAGTACCCAGCCCGGGCTGAGGTGCAAGAACCCGGCTCTGATTTCATCTGTTCCCCCAGCAACCAGGACCACGATGCCTGCAGCCCGAAACTTGCAGCTCTCCACGAGCACCCGCCCTGGCTTCTTCATGCCCACCCTCCCATGCTGTGCACTCAGCCCCCTCAGTGCCAGGGAGGTTCTGTGGGGCTTCCTGTGCAGGAGGAGCCCACATGTGTCCATAGGCAGGTTGCCCCTCTCTTTCCCTCCACTGCTCCTTCATCTAAAAACTCAGCCTCCTCTAAGGAAAGCCAGACACCTCGCCCGAGCCCTCCTTCTACAACTTGTCCTGCGCAAGAGCCACACAGGCTCCGAATAAACAGCCATAATTGAAGGAAAAGTCAAAGAAGTGTGACAAGGTCAGACTTATGTGAATGTAAGCATGTGTGGTCCTCTATCTCTTGCCTTCTCGTGGCTCCACAGCAGTGATCCTGGGCAGGATGTCCACGTCTGGCTTCCAATTAACATAAGGAGCTTCAGCTTCATTCGACTACTTCCCTCTTGAAGGAGACCTCAATAGAAACATTTAGCAATTGGACGAAGAGGATGCTTGGAGTAATATAGCAGCCATAACTGCCTCAGTGCTTTGGACAGCCAGGGCAGCTACTGGCTCTGCGGCACGAGCTCAGTCAGTACACACTGATCACTTTGTAGACAACTGGACCCAAAGGCTGATGAAAGCTGGAAGACTCAGGGAGATATTGTTATAAAGTTGCAAACCCAAGAATGCATTTAGGAAACCTTCTGTCCCTTTTATGGCAGATCAAATTAAAAGTTTGCAGTTGCAACTAGGGTTCGAGTGTCACTATAGTATGACTGTTTCGACTCACCCCTTTACTGTAGAACAAAATTCTACACCCTTGGAGAATGGTCAAAAACCACACACAAGGAAAAACCATCAAGATGTCGCTATAGATATAGATGCCCCTCAGAAAAGAGTGCTGCTCCCCTGCACTCACTGGACCTTCCAGATGCAGCCCAGGACTGGCATACAGACCAGGGGTGAAACCCTGCAGCTGAAGTCCCTGCAGAGAGACTAGGGGCCAGAACCACCCAGCTAATCCAGGAACAGAGCATCTTGCCACAGGGGCAAAACAGGTCCACTTCCAAGGGCTGCAGCAGGAAGGAGCCGAGCACAGCAGACAGATGCATGACAGGCCCAATGGGACAGGTTCATACTTGGGAGATCTGCACCCAAATTTCAGCAGGTGCTAAGGTTATAACTGCACCAAAGCTCTACGCCAAAGATCAGAGGAAAGTTCTATACAAAATGACAAAGAGAAGGAATAAAATGCAATCTCAGGCCTCGAGCCCACACAGGACAAGTGCGGAAGACACTAGCACAGAAGAAATTGGGACTCCCACAGCTGAAGTGTCTGAATCAGTAGCATCTGAAGTAAAGGAACAACTGCAGAAAGGTAGAGAGAGAGGAAGCCAGATCAGAAATAACCTCTGAAATAGAAAAAGAAATCTCTGAATTAACAGCGTCTGAAGTAAAAAATCAAATGCAGAAACATGTAGAGGAAATCAGATCAGAAATAAACTCTGTAGTAAAAATATTAAGAACTGCTTCTCAAGAAGAAAATGATTAAAAAAGAGATTAGGAAACGACAGATTCATTCAATAAGCAATGCAAGAAAGAAATAGATCGCATGAAGTAGAGTCAAAGAGATATAGAGGAACTTAAAATCTCAACCACAAGCTTGCAAAACCATTTGAGTGAAAGTGAAGATAGAGCTTCAGATCTTGAAGACACTGTCGCAGTTAGTGAAAAGGCAAGAAAAGATCTCTTTAAAAACACTACGATGCAGGAAAAAACAATTCATCACCTGCAAGGCAATGCAAACATGAAAAAAGTGAGACTAATAGGCATCAATGAGAAAAAAGGAGTCAATACAAATGATATAAAAAGAATATGGACAGAAGTATTGGCAGAAAACTTCCGAAACATGAGGAAACAATGTGACATTCAGTAACCAAAGCATACAGAACTCCAAATAACTTCAACCCAATTAAACACACTGAGACATATAATAGTCAAGATCCCAGAAATCCAGCAAAAGAACAACCTACTGAAAGTCGCTGGAGAAAATAAGCATATTACATTTAAAGAAAACCCATCAGAATAATGTCAGACCTCTCTTCAAAAATAATGAAGGCAAGAAGAGCATGGAGCAGAGTACTTCAAGTCCTCTATGAAAAAAATTCCAGCCCAGACTACTATACCCTGCAAAACTCTCTTTCAAGTTTGATGGAGAAGTGAAATACTTCCA
This sequence comes from Octodon degus, assembly GCF_000260255.1. Taxonomy (NCBI): domain Eukaryota; kingdom Metazoa; phylum Chordata; class Mammalia; order Rodentia; family Octodontidae; genus Octodon; species Octodon degus. The sequence goes on from NW_004524963.1 coordinate 9,865, forward strand.
TGGCAAAGAACAACTAAAGAATCGCATGATGACAAAGCCAACCCTACACAGACTACTAAGAGATGTTCTAGACAGAGAAAAAATGATCAGAACCCCATGAACAAAACAGAAGGAACTCACTAAATAAGGTAAGCAAATAAACACAGGAGAAAAAGGAGTACAAAACATCAGGTATATAACATGTCAATAGTAAGTCAATACATCTCAATTATAACCAGCAATGTAAATGGACTCAATTAATCAAGTAAAAGAAATAGACAGGCACAGAGGATTAGGAAACAAAATCCAACAATATGCTGTATAAAAGAAAGAGACTTAACTTGTGAAGAAATTCATAGGCTGAAAGTCAAAGGATGGAAAACAATACTACATGCCCCAGCATCTCAGAAGAAAACAGGGGTAGAAATCCTGTTCCCAACTTCAAAACAAGAATGATCAAATGAAATAAAGAAGGCCACTATATACTGGTTAGGGGAAGAATTCACAGGAAGAAGTAACACTCATAAATATGTACACATCAAACACGGGAGCACCCAACTATATAAGACAAATCTTAATGGACATGAAAAACCTAATATCCACTACCACAATCTTAACAGGAAACCTTAACACCCCCTTATCACAAAAAGATAGGACAACCAGACAAAAATTAACAAAGAAGTACCAGAACTGAACCAGAGCTGGGAACAAATGGACTTAGTGGACATATACAGAGTGTTGCACCCAAACACAGCCGAATACACATTTTTTTCCAGCTGCACATGGGTCATTTTCTATGATAGACCACATATTAGTCCATAGGTTATGCTTAAGTATATGCAAGAAAACAGAAATTATCCCATGCACATTATCTGACCACAGTGCAATAAAACTGGAAATAAACAAGACAAGAAAACAGACAAACCCCATAAATATATGCCCCATAAATTAAACAACACCCTACACAGCAATCAATGGGTCAAAGATGAAATTAAACAAGAAATACAACAATATCTACAATTCAATGAAAATTCAATTACAACTTATCGGAATTTATGGGATGCGATGAAGAAGTTCTCAGAGGGAAATTTATAGCTGTGAACTCACACATTACAGAAACAGAAGGGAAACAAATAAACACACTAACATTGCACCTCCAAAATTTAGAAAAGGAAGACCAAACCAAACACAAAGCCCAAAGATGGGAAGAAATCATAAAGATGCGGGCAGAAATTAATTCAACTGAGACAAAGAAAACATTTCAAAGAATTAAGAAATGAAAAAGCTGGTTCTTTGAAAGATTAAATAAAACTGATAAGCCCCTAGATATCCTCATCAAAAAGAGGAAAGAAAAAAATTCAATTTCAAGCGATAAGGAATGAAAAGGGTGTAATTACCACAGACCCAGTGGAAATTCAGAAGACTGTCAATTGCTACTTTCAGAATCTTTACTCTCACACAATAGAAGACACAGAATAGATGGACATATATTCCTACAAAACTACAAATTACCAAAACTAAATCAAGAAGATATAACAGGGGCCGGGGAGATGGTTCGGTGGAATAAGTGCTTCCCAGGCAAGCACAAGGGCCTGAGTTCAATCCCTGGTTCTGAAAAAAAAAAAAAAAAAAGATATAACAACTCTCAATAACCAAATAACAGCCAGTGAAAAACTAAATGTAATAAAAAAAACCTACGGACAAAGAAAAGTCCAGGTCCTGATGGATTCATACCTCAATTCTAGAAGAAATCTATACAAGATATAATCTCTACACTCCTCAAACTCTTCAATGAAATTGAAAAGGAAGCAATCCTCTCAAAATCATCCCTGAAGGCAAGTATTATACTAATACCAAGACCAGGGAAAGACACAACTAAAAAAGAGAACTACAGGCCAATCTCCCTCATGAACATAGGTGCAAAAATCCTCAAGAAAATGCTATCAAATAGAATACAACAAACCATGAAGAAGATTATACACCATGACCAGGTAGGATTCATCCCAGGGATGCAAGGATGGTTCAATATTCAAAAAGCTATAAATGTAATACACCATATCAATAGAGCCAAATCTAAAAATCACATGATCATCTCAATTGATGCAGAAAAATTTTTTGACAAAGCACAACACTCATTCATGTTCAAAGTCCTATGGAAAATTGAAATAGATGGCGTCTAGTTCAATCTGACAAAAGCCATCTATGACAAACCAATGGCTAATATAACTCTAAATGGGGAAAAACTGAAATCTTTTACTCTCAGATCTGGTAAAGACAAGGATGCCCTCTATCACCAATCCTATTTAGTATACTTCTGGAATCATTAGCTAGAGCCATTAGACAAGAGAGAAAAAAAAAGAATAAGAATAGGTAAAGAGGAAGTTAAATTATCATTATTTGCATATCACATGATACTTCACTTGGAAGACTCAAAAAACTCCACCAAGAAGCTACTAGAATTAATATAGAAATTCAGTAGCATAGCAGGTTATAAAGTTAATACCCAAAAGTCAATAGCATTCCTCTACACAGACAACAAACACACTGAGAGGGAAATTATAGAAACAATACGTTCTACAATAGCACCGAGGAAAATGAAATACCTTGGAATTAACCTAACTAAAGAAGTCAAAGATCTATTCAAGGAAAATTACAGTACTCTGAAAAAAGCAATCAGAGAATTTCAGAAAATGGAAAGATATTCCATGCTCCTGGATAGGAAGAACCAACATTGTGAAGATGGCCATATTCCCAAAATAGCTGTACTGATTTAATGCGATCTCTATCAAGCTACCCACAACATACCTCCCAGACATAGAGAAATCATTCCTAAAATTTATTTGAGACCAGAAAAGACCTAGAACAGCAAAGGCAATCCTGGGCAATAAAGACAAGGCAGGAGGCATCACAATTCTTGACTTGAAATTATACTACAAAGCTACTGTGATAAAATCAGCATGGTACTGTCAACAAGATAGACCTAAGGATCAATGCAATAGATTAGAAGATGCAGAGGCCTCTATGAATACACTCAGACTGATCTTCAACAAAGGGACAAAACATGCTTACTGGAAAAAAGATAACCTTTTTAACAAATGGTGCTGGAAAAACTGGCTCTCTACATGCCAAAAAATAAAACTTGACCCGGGTCTATCACCATGCACTAAGCTAATGTCAAAGTGGATTAAAGATCTAAACATTGAAACAGAAACACTGAATCTCCTGGAAGTGAAAGTGGGAGGAACTCTTGAAGACATAGGAGTAGGCAAAGAGTTCATGAACAAAAATCAAATCGCACAGGTAATACGTGAAAGAATTAACAACGGGCACCTCCTCTTATTGAAAAGTTTTTGCACATCAAAAGAAATTGCCAACAAAGTGAGAAGACAACTCATAAACATGGAAAAAATCTTGATTATTAGGCACTCAGACAAAGGTCTGCTTTCTAGAATTTATAAAGAATTAAAAACCATTAGTGCCCCAAAATTTAAAGACCCAATCCAGAAATGGGCATCTGAGATGAACACACACTTCTCAGAGGATGAAATTAAAGAAGCGAATAAATATATGAAAAAATGCTCCACATCAGTAGGTATCCATGAAATACAAATTAAAACAACACTGAGATACCATCTCACCCCAGAAAGAATGGCTATCATAAAGAAATCACCCAACAACAAATGTTGAAGAGGCTGTGGGGAAAAAGGAACCCTTCCCCAATGTTGGCAGGAGTGCAGACTGGTGTAACCATTATGGAAATCAGTGTGGAAACTCCTTTAAAAACTAGGAGTGGAAATCCCATTAAAGCCAGCTATTCCTCTACTGGGGATTTTCCTGAAGGAACGGAAATCATCATATCATACTGATATATGTGTACCTATATTTACAGCAGCACAATTTGTGATAGCCAAATCTTGGAAACAACCAAGATGCCCATCACCTGAGGAATGGATGAAAAAGATGTAGTATTTTTACACAATGGAGTATTAATCAGCTATAAAGAATGATAAGCTTGAAGCATTTATATTGAAGTGGATGCCACTTGAACATATACCCATAAGTGAAATAAACCAGACACACATGTGTAAATATCGTATAGTTTCCCTAGTATAAAAACTCAAAAGAAGAAATACAAATAGAAAGGTATAATACAAGTAAAAGGAAAGCAGGATCTCGAGGACTAACTAATTAAGAGAGGGAAAGGAGAAGAGCTAGGAAACATGACAATGTCAAGCCATACAGTTATATGTAGAAGATGGGCAAGGCAATGATTCTGAGAATCTCCAGAAGGTTTTTGAATCTAGCAGTTAATTGGTAGGATTCTCACCCTGACTAACTATATATGCTGATACCTGTGATCTAAGCAACTGCACTGCAGATGGCAAGGTATGATAGAAGGGTCACGCTCAGAACGGCTGTAATTCTGGTCTTCTGAATATGTATTGCTTGTCATGACAGAGCAATTATTGCTATACTGTCTCTCAAGTAAAAAAAAGGGTAATAAATGAAAAAAAAGAGAGAAGAAAAAAGAAAGTCACAGGACTGTCCTTCTACAATGCTGTGCATGGTTAGATTTATAGATGTCTGTGTAAAAATATGTAATTATTTATTCATATTTTTAAAATATTTTTAAAAATTTTTTCACCATATTCTGTAGGGACTTAAATTTTAATATATCAATACTTGGTGGAAAATATCTGTTCCATGTTATGCCTAAGATGTTTGATATTGAGACAGATAGTGAGGTTAAACCCAACTGCCTATGTTGTAGGGTAATAATAAGCTTCTCTTCTGGAGGGTTAACAACCTATGTTTGCAGACCAAAAATTAGAGAAAAGGAAGGGCTGAAAGGACAGCCAACATTTTGGCCCTAGCCTTTCAAAGTCAGTGAAGACTCAGGACATAGGAGAACCTATATTGTACCATCATGTAACTCAGGTGTGTCCCAAATTTTCTGATCAAGATTATGGGGCCACAGAGCAATGTGATCAGTGGTGTAGAGTGTGCCTAAAGAGAGTCACATGGAGAAAAAACATTCTCTCAGGCTTTCACAGAGAACAAATTGGTCAAGCAATGGCCGTGACTCATCCACATGGCTGACACTGACCAAGGATCTACAAATTGCAGTACAGGGTTACAGGATAAATTCTGAGGGGACTTGACAGACCTTATCAGATACAAACATTACATTTCTTGTTATATAGGTCTTGCTTTATCTTGTTTTTAACTATCCAGCAGAAAACTATAAAATTGAGGCATAAAATTAAAGCTATATTAAGAGGCTGAGCTGTAAAAGGCTCAAATGAACAACTTCTGACATTGCCAGTCCTAGGGATAACCCACTACTATTATGGACTACAGGACTATGTTGGATTATTTTGCTGAATTCATGCACCTACAATATTTAAATGACAACAGAATATGCTTCTGTGACAAAAATAAACAAAAAGAAAGGGGATACAATGAGTGGCCATTTTTTATCTGTATAATCAAAACAGGATAGATATACAGCAACATTCTCTTAATTCAATGAATAGAAAGATTTGTACTAATATTGTTTGTGGACAGGATATAATGTCTGCATCTTGTACTATGAATAACCACTAAGACAACAATATACAATGTATTTATTATTGAAACTATCCTACTAATCTGTTTTGAAACTGTCTCATTGTTATTTGTTTCTCAATAAATGTATTTTTAAAAATAAGGGCCAGGGAGATGGCTCAGTACAATAAGTGCTTGCCTGGCAAGTGCGAGGGCCTGAGTTCAGTCCTTGGTTCAGCCAAAAAATAAAATAAAATAAAGTATGAAAAAGAGAGAGAGAGAGAGAGAGAGAGAGAGAGAGAGAGAGAGAGAGAGAGAGAGAGAGAGGCAATGTCTATGTAACAACAGGCAGTCACGCTGGATGCCCAAATTAAAGACTAGGACAAGTTTGCTGATGCTGTAGGACAAGTGAATCCATGTGCTTATCTCAAAGGCTCTCTGTTGGTTTCACACTGGAATCGGTGCGCTCATTTTCTTCCTTATAATCCTCCTCATAATGGTGTGTCATAGAGGATTCACAGCCTGGCGACAGCTAGAGGCCACACAGCCCTGCAGGACTCTGCCCCTTCAAGGCAATGATGGGGCAACTGTGGGGGACACCAGGGGACCCCCCCACCCTTGAACACGGAGCCCTTGTCTCCGTTTTGGCTGAGCCTGACTCTATTTCCACGTGCTGCCATGTACAGAGCTGGCTAAGGGGATTCCTTATCCCCTCATGGGCCTGAAGCAATACCAACAGGCCCAGCCGAGGTGCTGATACGTGGTTTTTGAAGCAGGGCAACAGGTCAGTGCTATCTTGCCCTGTCAGCTCCTCAAAACCTGTGTATGCCGAGCAAGAGGGAGAGCCTGGCTCTATGCTGCTGAGATAAGAGGATATGACTTCTAAGGATTTAAAAAATGACACATCAACGCTGAAGCACCAAGCCCAGAACATCAGATCCGACCTCAACTGTGTCAGGGGATCACTCTGCGCATTTCCTTCTCTCTGCATACTGCAGGCGTCCTCTCAAGCCTCCTCCCCAGCCCAGCTCACAGCCCTCACCTACCTCCTGACACTTTCACACTCAGTCATTCCCAAGCCTCTCCCTTCTTTTGGAATCAACAAGACCAGGCTTGTCCCTGGGTCAAGACCTTTTTTCCAGTTGGCCGTCATCCCATCTGCACCTGGGACTGCTTGGCTCCCCACAACTGCATATATGCCTTTGTGTCTCTGGAGAGTTCACAACCTACGTTTGCAAACCAAAAATTAGAGAAAAGGAAGGGCTGCAAGGACAGCCAACATTTGGGCCCTAGCCTTTCAAGGTCAGTGAGGACTCAGGACCTAGGAGAACCTATATTGTACCATCATGTAACTCAAGTGTGTCCCAAATTTTCTCATCAAGATTATGGGGCCACAGAGCAATGTGATCAGTGGTGTAGAGTGTGCCTAAAGAGAGTCACATGGAGAAAAAACATTCTCTCAGGTTTTCACAGAAAACAAATTGGTCAAGCAATGGCCATGACCTCATCATGGGTAGCACTAGAAGTGTTAGGTTGGAATTCACTCCCCAGTATCCCAGTGCCTTTTCCATGAGATGACAAATATACACTCCCTGGGCCTAGACGAGGACCAGGAGGGCTCTCCGCATTCCCGCCCGCTGCTCTGCACCAGCTCGGCCCTGCCTCTCATCATGAATCTCCCTGCCACTGATGTGCAGGCCACACACACAACAGCGCATGGACAGTTACCCCTTGCATAAGTAGATGCGGCCCCACACGGCCCAGCACTCCTGCTAATGTCCCCACAGACGTGACCTGGCCCAGGAGAGCACAGCAGATACACGTCCAAAGCATCAGCCAGTGAGCTATGCTTGCCCTGGATCACTCAGACCTGCAGTGTTGGGGACATCCATATCCAGCGCAGGTGTGCAGCCCAGGAGCTCCGGCTGAACCTCGTGGCCTTAGTGAGCAGAGGCCGTGGCAGCCAGGGCTGTGGAAGCCAAGTGTCCCTGACCCAGATAACCAGGCAGAGCACACATCCTGGGGACGTCAGCCCATCATCACCTTATGCGTGACTCAATCTATCACACACAGTTATACAAGTGCACGCACAGTAAGTTTTAATGTCTCTTCTAAATTTATGTAAATAATTTTAATCAATTGAAGGTAAGGTAGGGTTTATTCCAATTATATAAATTATATGTATGTAATGTCCCATCGATATTATGTTTATGTCCATTCTAACAATACCCTGTACATTATATATTATAAACATGATATGGCATTCAATATGTAACATGTATTATATCCACCACAATTATACTTTAGTGTGTTTGTTTTCACCTACAGTATATCCTTAGGGCCAGCCAGATAGATGAGCAGATTAAAGCACCTACTTAGGCAGAGTGAAGTGGCCAGGGTTCGATCCCTGGTGTGCCATGCTGGCCCAGCCCCCAGGGTACACTGAGACAGTCATTAAGACTGGGCATGATGGCACGCACCTGTAATCCCAGGGCTTGGGAGGCTGAAAACAGGAGAATCACTACTAGACCGATCCACATAGTGAGACCCTGTAGACCCTGTGGACCCTGTCCTAAATACATTAACTAATAATAATAATAATAATGAAAAAATCCTTATATATTTAAAATATTGACCAATTAATTCAATATCGCTTCAGTTCCAGGTCTGAAGTTTCACTTGACAGACTCCTATTCATGTTTGCAGCTCTCGTGTGGGGACACTGTGTGCACCTCTGTATCTGGTTCTAATTCCACCCCCATGAGAGCTCAAGTGAGCCAGACCTTCCCCCCCCCACTCTCAGCAAGCTTCCAGCCTGCACCCCTCAAACACACCACTGTAAGACAAATTTCAACCCAAGAAGGGTTTTCCTGTTGCAGAAGGGCGGACCCGAATCATGTGCCCTGTGGGAAAGCATCACCCACCCCGGGAGCTGTCACGACCTGCCCTGCCCCTGGGGAAGCCCATGCAGGGTCCTGAGCACAGAGCTGTGTAGCCCAGAGCCATGGTTTCCTCCTGAGCCCGGAGTCAGAGCCCTTGACCTTCACACTGCACAGCATCTGGGAGAATATGCTCAGCCTTTCGGCCAGAACTCACAGGCAGGCTGTGCAGCAGCTGCCCCCTGGGCTCACCAATCGGCCCTCCTGGGGGTTAAGGCCGGATGGGTCTTTGGAAGCAGTGACAGCTCCTCTTGCCCTGCTCAGGGCTCTGTCCTCCCCACACACCTGGGCTCAGAGCTCTGCCGCCAGACTCAGTAACAATGCTCAGGACAAGGACATCTGGTAGGTGGCACAAGAGGCTGCAACGCCAGCACACAGCCTGGTCCCTTCTTGGAGGTACCAGCCACAGAGCACAGGGCTCATGCAGCTGGACAGCCCCAGACACAAGGAGTGGGAAGGGGACAGGTGTGCTGAGAAGGGTGGAGAGGGCTTGTAGTCAGGAGGGGGAGATGGGAGACAGAGGAAGGCAGGTGGGAACATGGTCAAGATACCTGGGGACAAATCTGAAGGCAAAGTGGAGGTTGGGGACTGCACTGTCTGGGTGACATCCCCACCGGTCACTGCCAGCTCCAGGATCTCACTGCGTGAAGACCACATGGATGAGTTCTGGTACATGCAGCTGTACTGCCCAGCATTTGTCAAGGTGAGGAGGAATCTGGCCTCAGTCTCAAAAAGTAAAGTGGACATGTGATCCATAATTGCCGAACAACCATCAGCAGAACACTTCTCCAGGCGGAATCGCTCAATGCTCCCTTGGGCTCGGCACACGATGGTCACAATCCTCCCTCCACTTGTCATAGAGCCCAGCTCTGCCGTGATGGAGGGTGCAGGCAGGGGCCCTAAAGGAAGCAGAGCAGGCCTCAGTGTCCACCAAGTAGAAGTCGTCACACGCAGAGCACGTTTCAGGGGCATGTTAGTAGTTAGTGTTCCTGGCAAACTTACAGAGCTGCGCAGCCGTGAGCCAATTCAGCTTCACTTGTTTCCACCAGTCCCCATGTGATCCCTGTGCACCCCAGTTCTCACCCCTACGCCTCACAGTAGAGATCCCCAACCTGGGGATATCCTGGGTCTGGCTTGGGTATCCCAGGACTGTTAGAGTGAGGACAGTGGGTCCGTGAGGAGTCTACTGTGGAGCTTGTTACATAAGGGCACTGCCCAGGGCCTGGGGAGCGACCTTCTGGGGTTTCCTCGAGGTTTCCTATGCTCACCTCAGCCTCATTTCTATTCCCTGATTATCCTATCTGAGGTGGAGATAGGGAAGATGAGATTTTTTTTATTAATTTTATTGAGAAAAAATTTCAATGTGACAGCTTCAAAACAGGTTTCTAGGAGAGTTACAACTATTAATACATTGCATATTGTTGTCTGCAGTAATCATTCATAGCACAAGATGCAGACATGATGTCCTGTTCAAACTCTATTAGTATAGATCTTACTTCTTATTGAATTAAGAGAAAGTAGCTGTATATCTAACCCAACTATTTTGTATATACAGATACAAAATTGTCCTTCATTTATATGACCTTTTTTTTCACTTTTGTAAGAGGAAGGTATCCCATTGCCATCCAAATATTGTAGGTGCATGAAATCACCAAAATATTCCAATATAGTCCAGTACTCCACAATAGTAGTGGGTTACCCAAAGGACTGGCAATGTCTGAATCTGATGGTTTGAGCCTTCCAGAGCTCAGCATATTAACATGGCCTTGAGGAACTGAAAACATCATACTGACATATGTGTTCCTACATTTACAGCAGCACAATTTCTGACAGCCAAATCCTAGAAACAACCGAGATGCCCATCACCTGAAGAACAGATAAAAAAAAAAAATGTGGTATTTTTATACAATGGAGTATTACTCAGCTATAAAGAATGATAAACTCAAAGCCTTCATTTTTAAGTGGATGCCACTTGAAGATATACTCATTAGTGAAATAAACTAGACCCACATGTGTAAATATCGTATAATCTCCCTTGTATAAGAACTCAAAAGAGGGGCCGGGGAGATGGCTCAGTGGAATAAGCGCTTCCCTGGCAAGCGCAAGGGCCTGAGTTCAATCCCCGGTTCCACAAAAAAAAAAAAAAAAAAAAGAACTCAAAAGAAGAAATACAAATAGAATGATATAACACAATTAGAAGGAAAACGAGAATTTGAGGATTAGACAATGAAAAGAGGGCAAGAGGAAGATGAGATTGTAGGCACGGAAGAGGACGCTCTGTAAGAGCAGGAGCTGCAGAGGGTCAGGCCGCCCCCATCACTCTTGCCCACCGACACTTAAAGGCAGGGGCATGATAACTGCCCCAGTTTCATTCTTACTCTTCTCATATAAGTAAGTCAACTTAAGAGGTGTCGACTAACTATTGAAAAGTCAGTCGCACATACCTGGACGGCACAGCAGGGTGCGTTCATGGAAGCGTACGTGGGTGGAGAAATGGGAAATCAGGCCCCGTAACACTGCTGCGTGGGGAGAACACCCAGAGTTTATTTTGCTCTTGAGGTTCTTCAAGCACAGCAGGTCTCATTAAGCACGTTCCTTAAATTGTCTGAACTGACTCTAGCTGAAATTGTGCATGCCGTGACCAGGGTCCAGGTATCTAGGAACAAGTGCCCCAGGCAGAGGGGGGAGGAAGTGGCTGGGAGGGCCACTTCTCGCTCCTTTCTGCACCCTTTCAACCACAAGTCAGCCCCATTTTGCCCCAAGTCTCCTTCCCTGTGCCACAGTTCCACAAGGGCAGGACGCCGGGACACAGTCCCCGCCCTTGGAGTTGACACTGGGTAGAGCCAGACACTGACAGATAACTGTCCCCATGCCCAGCTGCACCTGAGATAAGTGTCCTGTGGAGGGCAGGAACCTGGCCCAGGAGGGAGGGGCTGCCCACCCTGGGTGCTGGGGAAGGGTGCCCACTGTGCCCAGGAAGATTGTACATTCCCTGTGCTGAGCACTCAGGGACAGTAAAGGAGAATGGCCACCTGATAGGGTCACCAAGGACACCAAGCTCCCCCTGGACAGGATGAGGCAGCCAAGAGATCCTCCAGGGACCCAGAGACTGTGGTCTAATGGGATGTGATGCTCCTGACCATCTCCCAAGGCAATTTACAGCGCTCTCAGCGTGGAGGAAGATATGCCAGGTAGTGCGTGTGCTGCTTAGCTCTTCATGTGATGTGTGCTTGCTGCAAAACGCCATGCTGTGCATGGTAAATAGGTGCAGGCTCGTGGGTCATATTAAAACTCAGCCTGGGCCAGGGAGATAGCTCACAGGCCCAAGTGCAGGTCTGGGAAGTGCAGGCTCCTGAGTTCAATTCCTGGGACCAAAACATAAAATAAAATTTGGTCTTTGAGCTGAGCAGGAGCTTGCACATCTGAAATAGGGATAGAAAGTCGAGATATCTAGGGACAAACGCCCCGTCTGCCGGGCAGAAGGAAGTGCGTGGGGGACAGCCAGGCCCAGATCTGAGAGCTGAGCCGCTCTGTTCTGTCTGAAGGTAAACCTTGGAAAGCGGCTGAGGAGGAGGAGTATTTTATATGAGCAGCAACATACACACAAGCCTTTGAGTGAAATTTAAATATCATGGAAGGTAAAGACAGAGCACTGGGGCCCCGCTCAGCTGGGCCTCCTGCTTCTGCCCAGGAAAAGCTAGGGAAGTCTGTATCCTAAGAGGTCCAACCTGGGTCACACTGGGGCTGAATCTCTTCTGAGGACAGCAGCGTGTCACCAGGACACCTGTGCCCCATGGTCACTGCTGCGCCAACTGCCACACCCAAGCGACAGATCAGGGAAAGGATCACATGTGGATGAATAGACACAGAAAGTGTGGGGCAGGCAGAGCACAATGTCCCTCATCCCTCAGACAGAGGGGACCTCTGTGCTTGGTGACACCAGGAAGGTACCCAGGGCACATTACTAGGTGGGCTGAGCCTGTACTGGGCAAGCGCTGCACGACCTCATCTCCTCCTGTGGAGTTAGGAGCTGAGGGGGAGCTGTGGCTCCCAGAGGCCAGGGGAGGCCCCAGATGGGGAAGGGACCACGCTGGTGCACAGGCACAGAAGGGCACTTAGAGCAGACAGGGAGCTCCTGAGACCTGGGGCAGGTGGGGCAGGCTGACTGTGGCTCACAGTGACACAGGGCACATTTCAGATGGCTCAAAGGGCAGATGTGACATGTCCTCACCATGAAAATAAGCCTATGAGATGGACAGGAGCCTAATTCAACTCTCCCAAATATGGACATTATATAAACACATTGTTCAGTGAAGATTTTGTGTAAACAATTATTTCTTTTTTAAAAACAAGAAAACAACAGACAGAAAATAGATCAAGATGAACTTGGAGGCATATTCCTATAATCCCAGTACACCAGAGGCTGAAGCAGGAATAGTGAGTTCAAGGTCAGCTTAAACTGCAGAAGGAGACTGACTCCCCCCAGCCAAAAATAAAGGGGTGGGGGTGGGAAGGCAGCTGGTTGTAGGCTACACATTTCCTGTGTCACTGTTGGGGACCTGGGTAGGACATCCCATCCCAGAAGCCAGTTCCCTGCTGCCCAGCAGAGTGAACAGGACTCACCCTCCGCTGTGAAGATCTCCTGGCCCAGGCAGAGCCCTGGAAGAGAAGCACAGTTAGAAATGCCCAGTGCCCAGTTCCTGAAGGGTGAAGCAGCACAGCCCTGGGAGAGCCCAGGACTCAGCCTCCCATGGCTACCAAAGCATCCCACCTTCCAGCGACCCAGACCCCTTACACTGCTTGCTCAGGAAGACCCAGACCCCAGCAGACAGGCTCTGCACTCTCAGCCCTTCCAGCAGCGGCCTGCTGCACACCCAGGGCCTGTTCTAGGTCCAAGTCCTGTGATGCGCCCTGAGTCCTGCAGGAGTGGAGGAGTAGCCACAGGTGTCCTGCAGGACTCACAACCTCCTGGCTGGCATCAGGCTGAGCAGGGAACAGGACCCCTTCCCAAGGCTTGGCTCCTCCCATCCTCCCATTGTCCTCACCTCACCGAGGACTAAGAGGGAGATGGGATGTGGGGCCATGACCTGGAGCTGACAGCGCCAAGCAGACAAGACCACAAAGTGGTGGCTTGGATAAGACAGTTTCCCCCTCAAGCCTTGCTCAGAAAAGGAGCTCAGCCTCCCCTCTCCTCTCCCTCCCTGCTAGGGCAGAAGGCAGCCTCCCTTCAGAAGGGGGCTCTGAGTGAAACTTCAAGACAGGACAGATGGTGGCTCCTCAGCACCAGCTCCAGTTCTCGAAACAGTGGCCCTGGGCAGGGTGTTGGGACACAGAAGCCAGAAGTTCCTCACACTGAAAATGGGAACCTCAGCTCGCTCCTGCCAGAGTGAGGACTGCAGTCCCTGAGAAAGCCCAGCAACACAGTAAGCACACCGAGTGCACCTCCTAGACATGAGATTCTCAAAGTCCCTCAGCTGAGAGTCTTCCTACACAGACAGTCTTCTCAGAAGCCATCCCTGATCCCATCTCTCACAGCCGGTTGAGAAGCTAGAACCCTGTCCGACTGCAGCTGCGACTGTAAACGGTGCCATTGCTGTGGGTAGCAGGAGATGCTTGAAAATGTTACAAAGCCAACTCCCAGGGGACGCAGCGTTCACCTGCTGGGTGAGTCTCTAGGGGGAGGGCAGGAGTGTGTGCAGAAGAGACCTTCATCTCCAGGGTCAGTGATGGAAACGTGACTAGGAGAGCAGAGCCGAGGGAACCGTGGCAATGTCACCGCCAGGAGAACCACTGCACATGCACTGGATGCGGAGTGGGAAGCTGTGCAGCCTTAAGAAGGGGGCTCGAGGCCAGTGAGTACACTGTTGAATCCTGGAGACACAGTGCTTGCTTGGCAGCAAGAGGCCTACCGAGCTGCAGCGTGCTGTGGCCACTGCTCCCGCCCACGGGCTGCCAGCTCCCAGCCCTGCTGTGTGCCCAGGGCTGCAGATTCGCACCGTCCCAACAGGCGCCGCCCTCCCTGGGTGCCGAGGCTTTGCAAGATGCGCAGGACATCAGAACCTCGCCCCCTGCTTCCGTCTCGCGCTCCTGGGCTCCCTGCACAAGCCTCCATCCCTGAAGTTCAAAGCTGTAAAATTGGGAATCCCTCTCCTCGGGAGCCAGTCACCGTGTGCTTATCAGCTGCTCATTACAGGTCAGCGTCTGACATGAGGGAGTGACCAGAACTGAGGCAGGTGCAGGAGCGCCCAGCCCAAAAGGGGAGACGGAGTCACACAGGCAAGCACATACTTTGCAGCTGCCTCCAGGACATGAGAATCAGGGTGACGGGCCCAGTGTGACAGCTAAGATCTGCAATAACAGTGGTTTCCCAGGAAGGAATTCTCCTGCACACTCAACTACATGACACTAGATGTTTCCTAGCAGAATTTGAGGTGCCTCTGTAAGGGCGTCACAAACACAGCACCACGCACGCTGTGGAGCCCATTGCCCTCGTGGGCAGAAGGGGCCTCCAGGGATCTCCACCAAAAGGAACACAGAGGACAGAGGACACTCATCCAGTTGTGAAGGTGAGTGACCTGGGGGTGACAGACCACGTCTCTGCTCAGATTTCTTAGTCACATGTAGAGGCCAGGGACACTACAAATGGAGTATGTGACAGGCAGCCACTTCTGCACTGAAGTTGGGAAGGGTAGATATGCTTATGTTCCTGCTGCCTTGTGTGCAAATTCAGTCAATAAGCACAGCACGGTAGTATGCTCAGCTACCACGGCGCCGCTGCAGCACTCGCCAGCCTGCCTGTCCACTGTCAACCTGGATGCCTCTGTGCTCAGCTGGGAACTGCCAGCCTGAGGCTCTGAGTGGCACAGAGAGACCTCCCAGGCTCCTCCAGGAACCAGCTGTGCCCCAGGTCTCCTCATGGGCGCCTTCGCACACCACAGCACAGAGGGCAGCAGCTAGGTGCACGGCAGACTATTCCTGCTCCCCTATCCAGGTCCCTTGCTCTGGACTCTGGCTCAGGAGCATTCCCCACAGCCCATTCACTGTCCCTGTGCCTGAAGCTGGGGACAGAACCTGAGGTTGGTAACTCTTGGCTCTGTCCATGTCAGGAAAGGAAGCAGACCCAGGAAGTTCATGAGTGACAAGCAGGAGTTTAGACTCCAGAATGACTCCCACGGTGGCCCCTTCAGCCTTCCTGCATCTGACCACAGCAATCCTCATGGGAGAGGGTCACAGCTAGACCTGTGCTGCTCAGGGCGCTCAGCTTGTGTGGCCCCCGGCTCAGCCTGGAAGGTCCCTCCTTCCCAGAGCCACTTGTGCTCCATGCTGTGGACCAGCTGGACTTTGAGTCAAGAGAAAGGTATCCTGTACCTAGCCTGTGGGTCCTCTCATGCCAACTCACATCTTGCCATGGGACACCAGAAACAAAGATGGTCAGCACCATGCTGCAGGGACCAGCGGCAAATACAAAAGTGTAAGATGTGGGCTCTCAGCCTGATGGTCATTTTCTCATCAGTGTTTCAGAGGAAAGCCACCCACCGCACTGGGGGCCCTTCACTGATAGGGAGGAAGAGAGCTGTCCTCCCTAGATGTTCTTGTCCCTCCTGTCCCCAGCCTGATCATCCTCTCTGATCCAATTGCCAAAGGCAAATAAATGGGCAGCACAGAGCTGAGCTGTGCAGAGGACCTCTGAGTGCTGACTTGGGCACTCAGTGTAAAGACATTGGGGCTGGTGAGATGGCTCAGTGGAATAAGCGCTTCCCTGGCAAGTGCAAGGGCCTGAGTTCAATTCCACATTCCGGAAAAAAAAAAAAAAAAAAGACATGGCAATGAAAGCGGAACCCCAGCTAGAGTGGGGAAACTGCTGGGCAACCTCTCCTGAGCCTGAACAGAGTGACAGAGGCCCGCTCTGCTCCCCAGGACTGGGGCACCCACCAGGCTGGACTCCGGCCATGAGGCTCTTCCTGAGTGAGCAAGGTGCACCTCAAGGCTTTCCAACAACCACCGTGTTGCAGAACCCAAGAGACCAGGGAGACCAGTGGAGACAGCAGGAGGATTTATTTCCAGGATTTTAGATGCAAATCAACCCAAAAACTGGCCTTTACAGTGCTGGGTTTTGGAACACAGGAAAGGTTCCAGTTCTTTTTATTTGGCAGATGGCCTTGGACTTTACAAACTGGGAGGCGAGACAAGCAAGGGCACAGAGGCAAACAGAAATTAGTAACTTCACCTTCTGGATAGGGACTTAGGAATCCTGTTAGAGCAAGATGACACAAACTCTGCTCACAGAACACAGCTGCCAATCTGAATCAGATCTGAGTAAGCAGTTAAAGCCACAGGTGGGAGGAGGAGTTCCCAGGGGATTGTTCTTTAAATTCAGCCTTGGGCCAGCCAAATAGCTCAGCAGATTAAAGCGCCTGCAAGCAGGCACAGGGGCAGGGGTTTGGTCCCAGGGCATGCCATGCCAGCCCCACCATGCCTGTCCTGTCCCCAGGGCACACTGAGATTGCAATCAAGACTGGGCATGGTGGCCTGAACCTATAATCCCAGCTCTTGGGAGGCTGTAAACAGGCAGGTCACTATAACAAGTCCCTTCTAGTAGTGAGACCTTGAACACCCTGCAGACCTTTCCCTAAAATATAAAAAATATATAAATAAATAAAAAATATAAATCCAGCCTTAATACTACTGCAGTATGGAGGATTGCCCCCTGATGCTCAACCTGTAACACCCAGTTCAACTGAACGAGGATGGTGCTGCCTGTGGCTACCCACTGCTGCCTGCAGCATAAGAGGCGGATCTGCAGGAGCAGGAGGCGGCGGCTGGGAACCGGCTTAGAGGAGCTGCTGGGGAGCTGCTGGGAGCCGCTGGTTCTCCAGGCTGTTCTGCTAGAGGACCTTGTCCTGCTGGATTTCCTGATGAACTGGGCTCATCTCACTAGAGGAAAAGCTTGGGAACTCATTGTCACAGCGGATGGCTAGGGTTCACTTTCAGGGAGTGCTGCTCGTTGTCACAGCGGATGGCTAGGGTTCACTTTCAGGGAGCGCTGATCCTCATTTGAGCGTAGCTTCCTGGCTCCAGAGGAGAAGCTGGTGCACTGCTCAGTCTCGACAGTAGCTTGTAGTACTGGCTTTCCTGACGGGAACTCACCTTTCCTCATCCCTGGAGGAGCTCAGGACCTACTGTCACTGAGGATGGCTCTGGGACCTCCCAGGGCGGCTCTTGCTCTTAGCCGTGAGCATTCCTTCCTGACTCCAGTGCGGCTCGCTCAGCCTGCTGGCACAGATCCTTGATCCTGCTAACACAGATTTTCTAGCTTTCACAACCAACCTTCGGGCCTTGCAAGCACAAATTCACGAAACAGGCCCATATCAGACATTGTCATAGGCCCTGAACCTCCAGCTGGACCTGGGGAAGGCACTGTGGTGAGCTCTAGTTGGTCTGCTGGAATGGTGCAGAACGTTATCTTGGGATCCAGACCCTCAGCTGGATTCTTTGGTCTTTCCTGTGTGGACAGATTTGCTGTACTCTTTGTATATGATTCTCGCCGTGATTCATTGTAAAGTAGTCTTATAAAATTTCTGTCCCTAGAGTACACCACAGTAATGTTCCCTACAAAAGGCCCAAACAATGACATGCAGCAACTCTAGATTCCAGAAAACAAGTCCACCTTACCTGCTTGTGAGGTTCCACACCTCTAGTGCTACCACCGAGAGGCTGAGGCACGAAGATCACAAAATCAAGTCCAGCCTGGGTATTGAAACAATGCAGCAAAAATCTGTCTAAATTTTAAAATTTTAAAGTAGCTGGGGAGGAAGTTCAGTGAGAAGGACTGCAGGTCAATGGCCAGAACCAATACCAATGACAACAAAATCAGTCTAAAATATCAGCAGTTCTTGGGGCTGGTGAGATGGCTCAGTGGTCTAAAGCACCTACTTAGAACAAGCTTAGCAAAGCACAGGGACCGCGGTTCAATCCCCCAGCAC
>NW_004524963.1:29318-30490 GCF_000260255.1 Octodon degus
ATTGCTATTTATTTCTCAATAAAATCATGGGCAAAAAATATCAGCCCAAGATAGACACAGACTGTTTTTCACTCAAACAAGCAGCACTTCCATGTGAGCCCTGCTGGACGCCAGGACCACCTGAGACACAAGGTTGCCTCCATTCTGGCTGTAACCCAGCCTGGAACCAGTGCTGACTCTGTGTCCACGAAGGGGATGGAGAAAGAAAGAGAAAATGAAAACACAAGTTTTGTTTTTCTCTCTAAATCCCTGAAGTTACACATCAGCGGGCTCCGGGTTTCCCAAGTGAGGAGCCCAGGGCTGCACTGTGGTGTGTAGGACTGGGGAGATCGTCCTCGCAGGAAGGGCAGGAATGCAGAACTGTTCAGGCAGCAGGGAGGAGAGACCAGGGCTCCCAGTGCCAGGGGACCCAGGGGCTGCTGGGATCTTAGGCCCTAGGGGGGAATCCTATGGGCTACCTTAAGGAGGCTCCTCAGCTGCAGCAGAGCTCAGGCGCTCAGGAAGTGAGGGTCAGATTCCTCTGCCTTCAGCACAAAAACACTGCACTCCCTACAGGCCAACCTCAGGTCCACACTGCGCTCCCTACAGGCAAACCTCAGGTCCACACTGCCCTCCCTACAGGCCAACCTCAGGTCCACACAGCCCTGGTATGGCGGGCCTCCGAGGGAGTCCTGGGGTGCAAATGACCAGAATGAAAGCAGGAGGCAAGAGCAACCGCTGAAGACTTCACGGCCAGCCTTTCCTGAAGCCAAGGCCAGGCCTCAGGTGGCCACGCGATGTCTCACCACAGCTGGAAGCTCACCCATGGAAAGGGGACTGGGAGGGAGGGAGGAAACCGAGCTGTGTCCCTCCCTGCGCTCACTCCGTGGGGAATGTAATCACATTGCATTTACTGCACATGTGCATTGAAAAAATAAATCTTTTTCGAGACAAACGTTCACCCGTCTCTTACTAAGTGTCTTCTGGACCCCAGCTCTGTTCCTCTGAGGCTTTCCAAGTCAGCTAGAGAGAATTCCAGTCTTCTGGTTGTCCAGGACAGCACAAAACCAGCGTCACCCCGACCCCTCCCTCTCCCTAGCGCCCAGCTGATCCGTGGGCTCCCCTGAGGACACAGGTCCCATCCCTTTCCTCACTCCACAGCTCGTTCCCAGGGCCCTGCTGCTCGCTTCCCA
>NW_004524963.1:30603-48270 GCF_000260255.1 Octodon degus
GCATGCGCTCATCCTCCTGCCAGACACTGCGTGCACATGCGCACATGCTCCTGCCAGCCGCTGCCAGCTGCCAGCCCAGAGCCTGACACAGATGGGCAGATCCAGATGGGAGAGGGCAACTCGCCAACTTCACGCCTGTCTTTCGTGGAAATCAGTGTCTTGAGAGCAGAACTTGCTCAGAAGGAGACAGGCATCTGCCGAGGAGAACTCCACAGATGACTGCAAACGTGATCAGGCAGGGAGACAGCCAGCCAAGCGCTGGTTTCCTCTAGGAAGTGCCTGACTCCTGTGGGATCAGGAAGCACAGTACTGTGGGGACAGGCACGGGGATGCAAGTGTCCAATCCCAGCCCTCAGAGAGCCTGGGGCAGAAGCAGCAAGAGCTCACAACCAGCCTGGGTGTCTTAGCAACTTAGCCAGACTTTGGCTCAAAATAAAAAATAAAAACGCTGGAAATGCTCCGTGTGAAGACCCTGGGTTCACTCCCACTAACACCACCTCCCTCCAGTCCAAAGAATATAAGAAGAACAGGACTGTAGCTATATCCAGGCCCTGCTTGACAGACAGCAACTCCTAGGAAGAAATGGCCTTGACCAGCAACAAGAGCAGGCCTCACACAAGGCCCAGCACTCTCCCAAGAGAGGAAGGCCTGGGACAGGCATGGGTCCGTAGGGATGGGCTGGGTGCCCTCCTCAGCTCGGCTCACCAGTGCTCTCATGGAACTAGAATCTCTGCACAGAGCACAAATCCAGCTCTTCAGGGACCCACACGCTGGTGACAAACACAACTCCTCACAGGGCAGCAGCTCCATGCAGTGAGTGCTTCAGCCACTTCCTGTAACTCTCCTCTCACCCAGGATTAAGTGCTTGCACCTGGGCATCCTTATAGGGTCTGCACCGGGGTCAGCGCTGGATGCACCCTGCACCCAATCCTCTCTCACCCAGCCTTCCCAGTCCCTCCCTGGAGCCCAGCGTGCCCCTCCCCAGGCCTTGCCCCATCCAGTGCTCTTGCCCAGCAGCTGCTCGGGGCCTGTTCCCTCCTGCATCTGGACCCCCGCGTCTCCTCTCTCTTCACCTCGCTGGGTCATCCCGTGCGATGTCACCCAAGGCCAGTATGCACTCCTTTCCTGCTCCTCCTTCCTTGGTGCCCACCGCTAAGGCCATGTGTATCTCCCTTGGGAGCCCTGGGCTCCACCCCACTGCAAAGAAGCCTTCGTGTCTCCCTACTCCCCGTGGTAGCACCAGAAGTGGTAGGTTGGAATTCGCTCACTGGAATCCCAGTAACTTTTCCACAGGATTGCACACATGTACCTCCTCTCCTAGACGAGGACCAGGAGGGCTCTCCGCATTCCCGCCCGCTGCCTTGTACCAGCTCGGCCCTGCCTCTCATCGTGAATCTCCCTGCAACTGATGTGCAGGCCACACACACAACAGCACATGGACAGTTACCCTTTGCATAAGTAAATGCAACACCAACAACCTGGCACTGCCACCTAATGTCCCCACAGAAGTGACCTGCCCAGGAAAGCATCACCCAGGGACTCAGTAACATCTGCAGGAGTGCAGCTCTGTGCAGCAGACTCAAGTCTCCGGGGAGCCACAGAGTGGGAGCGCCTGCTTAGAGTCTATCCCC
Source organism: Octodon degus (assembly GCF_000260255.1). Classification (NCBI taxonomy): domain Eukaryota; kingdom Metazoa; phylum Chordata; class Mammalia; order Rodentia; family Octodontidae; genus Octodon; species Octodon degus. Next base: position 32,235 of record NW_004524963.1, read on the forward strand.
CTTTGAGCCCCCTGCCCTAACATCCTCTAGAGAACACACCTGGTCGCTGGGCAGCCCCAGACAGTGCCCAGGTCTCTGCAGAGAGCAGAGCAGGGAAGCAGGAGAGGGAGCCATGCCCTGTGCTGCTCCACCTGCTGGGATGTCCGCCCCTCGGCCCCGCCCACCACGTGCTCCGCTGAGCTCACAGGTGCTCTGCGGACAGCAGCTCTGAAGCCCTGGCAGCAACAGAGGAGGACGGGACCTCCTCACCGGGACCTGACCTAGGACCTCTCTGGAGCTGACCACAGAAGGACATGGGCCATCCCATCCCAAGATTCTCCCAAAGCACTCTGTGACCAGGGTCAGGACCTTCCCTGGACCATGAGCCCTGCCCAGTGAATGGGAGGGACCGCACCAGAGGGGACATATTGCTGGAGACATATTGCTGGGGCCATGAAAGGTTCTGTCTCCTGAAAAAGATGCAGAACAACCAGGCCCAGGGAAGCAACACTCGCTCTCCTGGGGGATCTGCCCTAGCAGCTCTGGGGACGCACTCTCCACCGAGCCAGCAGGGCAAGCTCCATGCACACCCCATGCAGGTGTCCAGTGAGACCAGGACTTCAGGGAGCAAGGGGCAGGGAGGCCTAATGGACAGGAGCACCAAGAATGGGGGAGAGGGCTTATAGTCAGGAGGAGGGGATGGGAGACAGAGGAAAGCAGCTGGGGACATGGTGCAAATAGCTGGGAACAAACCTGAGGGTACAGTTGAGATTGGAGGCGTGGAGTTCTGGGTGACATTCATACTGGTCACCACCAGCTCCAGGATCTCACTGCGTGAAGACCAAGTGGACCACTTTTGATAGATGCAGGCATAACACCCAGTATTCATCAAGGTGAGGTAGAACTTGGCCACACTGTTGGAAGTTGCAGCGTTTGCCACTTCCTGAATTCCGGTACAACTACTCCATGAAGAACACTTCTCCAGGCGGAAGCTCTCAAAGCCCCACTGGGCTCGGCAGACGATGGTCACAGTGCTCCCTCTGAGTGTCACACGGCCTGGTTCTACAGAGATGGAGGGTGCAGGCAGGAGCCCTAAAGGAAGCAGAGCAGACCTCAGTGTCCCCTGAGTGGAAATCACCACACACAGAGCTGATGTGGGGCACCGCACGGAGATCCTGGCAGACTTAAAGAGCTGCGCAGCTGTGAGCCAATGCGACTCCACAGGTTTGCACCCCTCGCAGTGCAGGCTATGTGCACCCCAGTTCTCACCCCTACATCCTCACAGTAGGGATCCTCAACCTGGGCAAACCCTGGGGTGGGCTTGGGTCTCCCAGGACCTTCAAAATGAGCACAGTTGGTCCTTTGGGGTGTCTGATGTGAACCGCTCCCCTCCTGCCCGTGGCCACTGCCCAGGACCTGTGGAACAGCCCCCCTGGGGATCCCTCCGGGCTTCCGATGCTCATCTCAGCCTCGTTTCTATTTCCTCATTATCCTACCTGAGGGGGAGCTAGGGAAGGTGAGCTTGTAGCCCCCTAACAGGATGCTCTGTAGGAGCCAGGAGCTGCAGAGGGTCAGGCTGCCCACATTCACGGTCACTCTTTCCTACTGACACAAAGCAGGTGGCACGCTGGCTGCTCGAATTTCATCCTTACACCTGACATATAAATACATAAACTTAAGAGGTGTCGACTAAATATGGAGATGCCAGTCGCACATGCGTGGGCTGCACAGCACGTTATAGGCTGCGTTCCTATAAGCCTTCATTGAGGAATGGTAAGTCGGGCTCACGTACACACGGACTCCCCACATCCTCCCGCTGCTGTGTGGGTGGAACACTAGGAGTTTTTTTTTCACTCTTGTGATTTTCAAGCACACCGTAGGTCTCATAAACCATGCTGCTTGAATGGTCTGGACTCACTCCAGCTGAAATTGTGCACCCTTGGACAAGGGTATAGGTATCCAGGAACCAGGGCCCCAGGCAAGCTGCGACAGGTCGTGCCTGGGAGGGGGCCCCTGCTCCTCCTTCCACTGCCCTTCCAACCACATGGAAGCCCTCTTTGTCCCAGGTCTCCTTCCCTGAGCCATAGTTCCACAAGTGTAGGAAGCCAGGACACAGTCCCTGACCTTGGAAAGGACACTGGGCAGAGCCAGACATGGACAGATAACTGTCCCCATGCCCAGCTGCACCCGAGATGAGCGTCCTGGCGAGGGCAGGAACCTGGCCCAGGAGGGAGGGGCTGCCCACCTTGGGTGCTGGGGAAGGGCACCCCGCTGAGCCCAGGGCAGGTGGGGTTCACTGTGCTGAGCACCCAGGGACAGCAAAGGGCAATGACCACCTGCCAGGGTTGCCAGAGGACACTGAGCTCCCCCTAGACAGGAGGAGGAGGCCGGGAGACCCACCAGGCACCCGGAGACTGTGGCCTAATGGGGTGTTGTGGTCTTGCCCATCACTCAGAGGCAATTTACAGTGCTCTCAGCATGGAAGAAGATGAGCCAGGTAATGTGTGTGCTGATTGGTTCTTTGCGTGATGTCTACTTGCTGCAAACGGTCACACTGTACATGGTAAACAGGTGCAGGCTCTTTGGTCACTTTAAAACTCAGCCTGGGACAGACAGATAGCTCAGTGGCACAAGCTCAGGCCTTGGAAGCACACACACCTGAGTTCAACTCCTACACCAAAAACCTGAATAAAATAAACAGCCTGCGAGCTGAGCACAGCTTGTGCCTCTGAGAGTGATAGAAAGTCAAGATATCGGGGGAGAGGCGCCCCAGCCTGACGGGCAGAAGGAAGTGCGCAGGGGACAGCCGGGCCCAGACCTGAGAGCTGAGCAGTGCTGCTTCTGTCTGAAGCTAAACCTTGGCAAGCGTCTGAGGAGGAGCAGTTTTTTACATAAACAACATTGTAAACACAAATCCTTTCATTGTAATTGAAATATCATGGAAAGAGAGATGGAGCACTGGGGCCCTGCTCAGCTGGGGCCTCTGCTCCTCCTCAGAAGCAGCAGGGGGAAGCTTGAGACCCTAAATAGTTCCAGACTCAAGGGCTCTGCCTGGGTCACACTGGAGCTGAATGTCCTCTGAAGACACCAGCGTGTCACCAGGACACCTGCGCCCCATGGTCACTGCTGCACCAGCCGCCTCACCTGGGAGACAGATCAGCCAGAGAGTCTGAGAACAAGTGGGCCAGGACAGTCTGGAGTAGGCGGAGTGCAACACCCCTCACCCTTCAGAGAGAGGGGACCTCTGTGCTCGGTGACACTGGAGGACACACACGCATCCTGCCAGGTGGGCTGAGCCAGCATTCGGGCAGCACTACCCAACCTCATCTCCTGCAGAGCCAGGAGCTAAAGTGGGATCTGTGGTTCCAAGAGGCCAGGGGAGGCCCAGATGGGGAGAGGGACCACGCTGATGCTCAGGCAAGAGGGGCATTTAGTGCAGAGGGGGAGCTCCTGAGAGCTGGGGCAGGCGGGCAGGCTGGCTGCGGCTCACAGCGACACAGCGCACAGTTCAGATGGCTCAAAGGGCAAAGGTGACATGTCCTCACCACGAAAATAAGCCTGTGGAGATGGACAGGAGCCTAACTTGATTCTTCCACATATGAACATTATATAAGCACATTATTCAGTAGAGAGTAAGTATAAACAACTACTACTTTTCTTTTTAAAACAAGAGACAAAAAACATGATCAATATGAACATGGTTGGGGGCCGGGGAGATGGCTCAGTGGAATAAGCGCTTCCCTGGCAAGCGCAAGGGCCTGAGTTCAATCCCTGCTTCTGAAAAAAAAAAAAAAAAAAATATGAACATGGTGGCACACTCTTAGGCTACCAGCACTCGGAGGCTGAGGCAGGAGCATCATCGAGAGTTCCTTGGCTACACTGTGAGTTCAAGCTCAGCCTAAACTATGAAACAAGGCATTATCTCCCCCAAATTTAAAAAAAAGGAAAAAAAAAAAAAGGAAAGGAAGCTGACTATAGGCTACACATTTCCTGTGTCACAACTGGGGTTCTGAGTAGAACACCCCAGGCCGGGAGCCCGCTCCCTCCTGCCCAGCAGATTTAACAGGACTCACCCTCCACTGCGAGGATCTCCTGGCCCAGGCAGAGCCCTGGAAGAGAAGCGCAGTTAGAAACACCCAGCGGCAGGGTGCTGAAGGCTGGAGCAGCAGGGGCTCCCACGGTTACCAAAACACCCCACCTCACAGGGACACGGGCCCTGACCCTGCTTGCTCCAGAAGACTCTCAGAGCCCAGAGGATGGGCTCTGCCCTCCCCAGCCTTTCCAGCACCCAGCCTGCTGCGCACCCAGGGCCCTGTGTCTAGGAACAAGTCCTCTGCTGCCCCCTAAGTCCAGCAGGAATGGAGGGCTACCCAGAGACCTCGTGCTGAACCCACAACCCCCTGGCTGGCGTCAGGCTGAGCAGGGATCAGGACCCCTTCCCCAAGTCTCCTGCCTCAGTCTCTCCAACCGTCCCACAGTCCCCGACTCACCAAGGGCCAGAAGCGGGGAGAGCCAGGGGGCCATGGTCTGGGGCTGAGAGCCTAGACAGACAGGGCCAAGAAGCCGTGAATCAGACCCAGACACTCTCCCTCGCAGCCTCACCCAGAGAAAGGAGGAGCGTGGCCTCTGCTATCCAGTCCTTCACTCCTCGGGGCAGAAGGCAGCCTCCCTTCAGAAGGGGACTTCGAGTGATTCTTCAAGACAGGACAGAAGGTGGCTGCACACGACGGGCTCCAGTTCTCAAAACAGTGGCCCTGGGCGGGGTGTTGTGACACAGAAGCCAGCACTTCCTCATGCTGAAAACGGGAACCTCGGGTCGCTCCTGCCGGTGCGAGGACTGTGGTCCCTGAGAAAGCCCAGCAACACAGTAAGCACACCGAACTCTCCTCCAAGAGATGAGATTCTCAAAGTCCCTCAGCTGAGAGTCTTCCTACACAGACAGTCTTCTCAGAAGCCATCCCTGATCCATCTCTCACAGCCGGTTGAGAAGCTAGAACCCTGTCCGACTGCAGCTGCGACTGTAAACGGTGCCATTGCTGTGGGTAGCAGGAGATGCTTGAAAATGTTACAAAGCCAACTCCCAGGGGACGCAGCGTTCACCTGCTGGGCGAGTCTCTAGGGGGAGGGCAGGAGTGTGTGCAGAAGAGAGCTTCATCCCCGGGGTCAGTGATGGAAACGTGACTGCAAGCGCAGAGCCGAGGAATCCATGGAGATTTCCACAGCCGGATGGATGGCCACAGGCGTGCTGGGTGCAGAGTGGGAGGCTGTGCGGCCACAAGAAGAGCAGGGACTCTTGCCAGGTGCAGACGCAGGTGACCTGCACGCAGTACTGCACCGCCATGAGCCTGACACAGAAACACAACTCTTGCACAGGTCCGGTGCAAGGACTCTAAATAGTCAAACTCATCAGACCAGAGCAGGGAAGGCGGATCCGGGCTGGCAGCAGCAGCTGTGAAGAGCAGCAAGAGTCAGCAGCTCAAGCTCTACAGAAGCGCAGTACGCCCTGCAGCGTGCGCCCGGAAGGTGTGCAGGCGGGAGCTCGAACGGAGCAGTCCTCACATACAGCCCGTCCACTGGTAAGTCAGAGCCTCGTGCCAGCTCTGGATGTCACTAGGGACCAGGGAGAAGTCCCAGAGTGGCTGTACAACTCAGAAGTCTCCTACTTGGTTACCACAGCGCAGTCACAGGGGCAGGGTGGTGCAGAGCCCTAAAGGGACAAGAAGTCAGGACATCAACTTTGGGATGCACAGGGGACGGGGGGGGGGCAGAGGGGAAGCACCAGGCACCAAAAGCAAAGAAAATAAGGACAAGGGTCTTCACTTGCAAATGTGACCCTGAGGCTGAGAACACAAGGTCGCCGAGGACTCTGGGGCCTGCTGCCTCCAAGCACAGGGGCAGCCACTTCTCCCAGGCCAGGCAGACGGAGGAAGGCGGCCTGTGCTCACCTGGTTCTGAGGAGGTGCTCAGGCCCGAGCCTGAGGGAGGCTGAGGGAAAATGTGGGGCTGAGCGGGCTCTGCAATCCAACCTGCAGGGTTGTCTGCTCATGACCGAGCGTGCACCTGGCACTGAGAGCAGAAGACACGGGGACTTGCAAGAGTCCAGTTTCTTGCTTAATAACAGGAGGAAGGAAGAGAGCCCTCTCCTCCTTCCTCCGTCTCTCGTGGTAACTGTCCTTATGTGACAGCAGACATGCACCACCCATTTCCATACCATGACATAGGATGGAGCTAGGCCACCATACTCAGCCCACCAAAAGGAGGACTCCTGAGGTGCTATGCCCCCCAGGACGGCCCCGTAGGGAACCTGTGCCCAAGTGGAGTGTGGGTTGGATTGGTGGTCCAGCACTATGGGCTGAGGTATGGCCCTGGTTAGCATTAGTTTAGTTTTCTTTTGTTTGAGACAGGGCCTTGCTAAAGCACTAAGCTGTCCAGGCTCATCTCACACTTGCGGTCCTCCTGCCTCAGCCTCCACAAGTGCTGACAGGATAGGTGTGACCTACCCACCATGCCCACCACCTGCAGGTTTCCAAATATGTGCCAAAATGTATATGTGCCTCCCTTGTATTGGTATAGGAGACCAAGAGGACACCTAGCATGCACAGCTGGCTGGGGTCTCACAAACTGGGCACCCCCACACGCTGCCACCCTGGGGAACAAGCAGAACCTTCCTGGCCCATGTGAACCTCTTTATACTTCACTATGTGACCTTCTCCAGTGGCTGCTGGGGCCTGAGAGTGTGACTGAAGGTTGTGTGTTCGGGTTCCCTCATGCTGCATGTCCTGTTCCTCTGTGTGCTGGCCCCCTTTGCACGTGGACAGCTCCTAGGACAGAAGGCTCCACGCACAGCAATGCACGTGCTCCTCAGAGCCCCGTGGTGCTCCACACGGGATGATCACAGTGCGCTTCTCCACGCTAGGGAGCGGGCCTCATTTAGTATCTATGCTCGGATGTATCCTGGTGCGCTGAGTTACTGTGCGTCTATCAGTTGACAAGCATGCGCTCCTCCCTCCGGATCTTCACAGTACACCCCAGGACCCCAGGGAAATAAAATCCAGCTTTGCGCCAACTGGCACAGTGTTTGGAGAAAATGCCTGCACATGCCTTCTGCAGGGATCCACACAGTTGACATCACTTTCCTAGGATCTTAGTCATCTGGTTATGCTCCTTGTTTGCAGAAGTGTTTCTTCAAGGCTTTCTCATTTCCTCATTTTTTTGCAGAAAACTGGATTCTATTTTCCACTAAATCAGAGGAATTCCTTCTTTTCGTATGCTTGTGAGCTCCTTGTAATCTCCGGACACTGAAAACAGTACTACCATTCTGATAGGGTTCTCACTTTTCCTGGTGAGTTTTGAAGCGCAAAATTTCTGACAGATGATGTTGTCCAACTTCTCTACATTTTTATTTTCTGGATAGTGCTTCACACATGAGTCCTCAGTGCTCACCTGCTACACAGTACACAGTGGCTTTCCTGCAAAAGGGAAGTGCACCCTCCTAGGAACACGTGCGCCCACTCATCTGGCCCTGGAGCCCCACATGACAGGGATGGGGCCTGAGGAGCAGCCGGGCTCTCTGGGCTCCATGCCCAGCTCTGGGGTGGGCACAGCAGGGTCAGGGCCTCCTGCACAAGCCAAGAAGATGCACTTCCCGGGCTTCACCTGGGGCTGTGGGGAAGAGGCTCCCTGCAACAGCGTCCCTGTTGCTCCCCGTGAAGCTCACACCATCCTCAGCCTGAACCAGGGGCCTGATGCATGTCCTTCACAGGCTGGACTGAACGCTACGTGAGTAACATCGTTTTCTTTTTCTTTTTTTCTTTTACTAGCACATGTTTCAAATATACACTGTCTTGAGTCCTGATGTGGAGTTTGTGCGAATACCTACCCAATCTCCATTCCTCTTTTATCCCCGCCCTTCCGCTTCCTTCCTCACCCCATCTCGTAAACCCCCTGAACCTCAAGAAAGAGGGACCTCCCTACTAGCCATTGCCCGGTATCTTCCTGCTCAGCATGTCTGCAGTTGAGGTGACAATGTGTGGAGCCCGTTCACACTGGCCTCGTTCAGTGAGTGTGCGCATTTAACTGCCCCCCAGGTCATTCCATCGCTTCACAGAACGCTCCCTTTTGCATGGAATCATACTCCACTGACCAGCTGCAGGACTTTACATACACACCTCCTGTAGGGCACCTTGGCTTGGATGTAGTTTTTTTTTTCTTATTTTAACATTTAGTGTGTGTGTGTGTGTGTGTGTGTGTGTGTGTGGCCAGCTCAGCCCACCAGGGGGCGCGGCTGGCTGGCATGTGGTGCTGGAGGATTGAACCGCGGTCCCTATGCTTTGCCAAGCTTGTTCCAAGTAGGTGCTTTAGACCACTGAGCCATCTCTCCAGCCCCATTGGATGTAGTTTTTGGTTTTTTGTTTTATGAGGGTTTTTTTATTTTTTATTAAAAATGGTGAAATAAAGTTGCTATGAGGAGCAGCTCATGACCTCGGGGTGGACATAAGTTTTCAGTTCTCAAGTTAAAGGTCAGTGAGTGCACAGTGAACCATGAGACACAGCGTTTGCCTGACAGGAAGAGGCCTACTGAGCTGCAGAGTGCTGTGGCCACTGCGCCCTGCCCACAACTGCCAGCTCCCCAGCCCTGCTGTGTGGCCAGGGCTGCAGATGCGGATCGTCCTAGCAGGTGCAGCCCTCCCTGGGTGCTGAGACTGTGTAGCACGGAGATCATCAGAACACGGTCCTCTGCTTCCGTGTCCCACTCCCAGGGTCCCTGCACCCCTCACACTCCCTGAAATTCTTAAGGGTAAAATTGAGAATCCCTTTCCCTGGGAGGCAGTCAACCGGTGATTCTCAGTTGCTTACTACAGGCCAGAGTCTGACATGAGGGACTGAGCAGAACTGAGGCAGGTGCAGGAGCGCCCAGCCCAAGAGGGGAGATGGAGCGAAACACGTAAAGGCACATGGTGCAGCCTCCACTGGAACATGAGACACATGGTGATGCGCCCAGAGTGACAGCTAAGACCCGCAAGAACAGTGGTTTGACACAAAGGAATTCTCCTGTGCGCTCGTGTACGTGACACTGCGGATTCATCCTGGCAGCACTGGAGGTTCCTCTGCAGGAGAGACACAGCACTGAGCACACTGTGGATCCCGTCGTCCTGTGGGCAGAGGGGACCTGCAGGGATCGCCACCACGAAGACCACAGAGGACAGAGAACACACGCCCAGTGTGAATGTGAATGACCTGGGGGTGACAGACCATGTCTCTGCTTAGTTTCCTTAGTCGTGAATGTCACAGTGGTCATATATGGAGGCCACGGACACTACAAATGGAGTAGGTGACAGGCAGCCACTTCTGCCCCCACGTGGGAAGGGTAGATATGCTGAGGTTCCTGCTGAGCAGTCAGAGAGCATGGGCTCGGGTGGAAAGTCAGTCAATGAGCACTGCCCAGGAGCGGGCGCGGCACACACGGAGCCGCTGCAGCACTCGGCAGCCTGCACGGTACCTATCAACATGGACAGCTCTGTCCTCAGCAGGGGGCTGCCAGCCTGAGGCTCTGGGTGGCACAGGGAGACCTCGCAGGCTCCTCCAGGAACCAGCTGTGCCCCAGGTCTCCTGATGGTCGGCTTCACACACAGCAGCACAGAGGGCGGCCGCTGGGTGCACGCAGACTCCTCCTGCTCCAGGCCCGGGTCCCTTGCTCTGCACTCTGGCTCAGGACCAGCTCCCCACAGCCCATTCACTGTCCCTGTCCCTGAACCTGGGGGCAGAACCCGAGCTGGGAACTCTGGCTCTGTCCCGCCCAGACGACCACGGTGGCTGTGGCAGCCCTGGAGACCGTGGCAGCACCTGAGCTGCACGTGAGTGCTGAGGGCGTTTTCCGGAACACCTGCGAGGTCTGGATCCCTGGGCTCAGGATTTCCCTTTCCATCAACCCAAGCTCTTCACAGTCAGGAGGACCCAGCCACAGAGGGACACAGAGGGCTTCTGGGGGACGGCGGCGGGGGAAGCTGTCGGGAAAGGAAGCAGACCCGGGAAGTTCATGAGTGACAAGCAGGAGTTTAGACTCCAGAATGACTCCCACGGCGGCCCCTTCAGCCTTCCACATCTGACCACAGCAGTCCTCCTGGGAGAGGGTCACAGCTAGACCTGTGCTGCTCAGGGCGCTCAGCTTGTGTGGCCCCCGGCGCAGCCTGGAAGGTCCCTGCTTCCCAGTGTCACTTGTGCTCCGTGCCGTGGGCCAGCTGGGTCCTGAGTCAAGGGAGAAGTGGCTTTCCAGTATCTTGCACCAGCCCCTGAATACCCTACTGCCACCTCACATCTTGCCATGGGACACCAGAAACAAAGATGGTCAGCACCATGCTGTCGGGATCAGAGACAAATACAGCAGAGCAGGATGTGGGCTCTCGGCCTCGGTGGTGTTTCAGAGAAAAGCCACCTACCGCATTGGGGCCCTTCCCTGATAGGAAGTAAGATAACTGTCCTCCGTAGATGTTGTTGTCCTTCCTGTCCCCAGCCTGGTCATCCTCTCTGATCCAATTGTCAAAGGCAAATAAATGGGCAGCACGGAGCTGGGCTGGACAGAGGACCTCTGAGTGCTGACTTGGTCACTCAGCAGAAAGACACGTTAATGAGATCTGGACACAGCTAGAGTGGGGACCCCGCTGGGCAACTTGTCCTGAGCCAGAACAGAGTGACAGAGGCCTGCTCTGCTCCCCAGGACTGGGGCACCCAGCAGGCTGGACTCCAGCCATGAGGCTCTTCCTGATTGAGCAAGGCACACCTCAAGGCTTTTGAACAACCATTGTGTTGCACAAGGCAAGAGACCAGGGAGACCAGTGGGGACAGCAGGAGGATTTATTTTCAGGATTTTAAATGCAAATCACCACACAAACTGGCCTCCAAAGTGCTGGGCTTTGGAATAAAGAAAAGCTTCTAGTTCTGTGTATTTGGCAGAGGGCTCTGGACTCTAGGGGCTGGGAGGCAGGGCAAGCAAGGGCACAGAGGAAAGAAGAGAAATTGGTAGCTTCACCTTGTAGGATGCCAGGAATGTAGGAATCCTCTTACAGTAAGATGACATAACTCTACTCACAGAACACAGCTGCCAATCTTAGCTGGATCCGAGCAAAAGTTACAGCTACAGGTGTAGGAAGGCGTTCCAGGTGGATGGCTCTTTAAGTTCAGCCTCAATACTACTGCAGTATGGAGGATTGCCCACTGGTGGCTAACCTGTAACTCCCAGCTGAACTGAGCCAGGGTGGGGTGGGCTCCTTGGAGACCCACCCGTGGACTGCTGCCAGCACCATGCCAGGCGGACCTATAGAAGCTGGAGGGGGCAGCTGCGAAGCTGTTTGCAGATGCTGTTGGGGAGCTGCTGGGAGCTGCTGGTTCTCCTGAGCTATTCTGCTGGAGGGCCTTGTCCTGTTGGATTTCCTGGTGAATTTGGCTGATCTCATCTGAGGAAAAGATTGGCAACTCACTGTCACAGAGGATGGCCATGAAACATTTCAGGAGAAACCTGGTTCATACCTGTGAGCATCGCTTCCTGACTCCAGTGCAGACTACTCAGGCTGTCGGCACAGATCCCTCCTCCTGCTGGCAGAGGTTTACAGTTTCCACCACTGCCCTTTGGGCCTTGCAAGCATGGATCCATAAAGCATGTCTACATGAGACATTCTCCCACGCTCTACGTCCACAGCAGGCGCTGTGGAAGGCACTGCTGTGAGCGCTCGGTCCTCAGCCAGACTCATCTCATGCAGGTCATGACCTTGGGATCTGGGTCATCAGCTGGACTCTGGAGTCTCCTCTGCGGACAGATTTTGTACACATTGTGCATAGTAGCACTTGATTCTAGAAAACAAGACCACCTTACCTGACTGTGGTGTGCATGCCTCTACTGCGAGCGAGCGAGCACGCTGGGAGGCTGAGGCAGGCAGACTACAGAATCAAGCTCTGCTGGGCAGTTAAGCAGTGTAGCAAGAACCTGCCTAACGTATTAAATTTTCAAATAGCTGGGAAGGCAGTTGTAGTGGTTGATACATTGTGTCAACTTGGTGGATGACTCCCCTGTGCACTTCTGGCTGGTGGGAGTCCCGCCCTGGGACACAATTGGTTCTGCCCCCAGAGTGACTCAGCACAAAGAGACCATATAAAGGGGCTGAGGAGGTAGTCGCTCTCTTCACTTCTTAGGAGAAGCTTCAGTCTTCGCATTCGGCTTGGACGTCATCGCCTGGCTTCAGCATAGACTCTTCCACCTCGGGCTTGGATCCTCTACCTTCTGTCGCAGACTCTTCAGTCTTCCCTCGCAGACCCATCAGCTGACAAATAGAGACTTGCACGGAGCACAGCAGTGAGTTTCAGACCTTGGGACTGAACTCCTCAGTTTGGGGTGTGCAGACGCCCTCTGCACACTCCTCCATCTGACTCTGCCAACCTTGTAATTCCTTATACATTGTAAATCTTGTGTTAATATCTGTTCCTTATATTATATCTGTTCCTCTAAGTAAAACCCTGACCAGTACAGCAGTGCAGAGAGAAAGACCGGGGTTCACTCCGCAGAACCAATACCAACAACAACAAAATCAGCCTAAAATATCAGCAGTTGCCCAAGACAGGCACTGGCTGCTCTTCACTCAAATAAGCAGTGCTTCCGTGTGAGCCCTGCTGGACACCAGGACCACCTGAGTCCCCAGGTTGGCTCCAGCTCTGGCCGTGATCCAGCCTGCACCTTCTGCTCACTCTGTGCCCATGAAGGGGATAGGAAAGACGGAGAAAATGAAAAGGGAAGTGTTCTTTGCCTCTCTAAAGCCCTGAACTTCCACACCAGGGAGTTCTAGGTTTCCCAAGTGAGGAGTCCAGGGTTGCTTGGTGCTGTTCAGGGCTGGGGATGTCACCCTGGCAGGAAGGGCAGGAATGCAGACCACACTCTGGCACCAGGGAGGTGAGACCAGGACTCCCAGTGCCAGGGGACCCAGGGGCTGCTGGGTGCTTAGTGCCCTAGTGGGGAAATCCCATGAGCTCCTAAAAAGAGGAGACTTGCTGAAGCAGACCTGCGGGGAAAAGGAACGGAGGGGCAGGAATTTGAGTACAGTGCAGGAGGTCCGCAGAGGTCGTGACAGGCAACCCAGGGTCAGGGACAGCATGCAAGCTTCTGGGAGCTGCAGGTGACGTCAAACAATAAAAAGGCTGAGTGAGGCTGTCCCGGGCGAGCTGAGGATCCATTAGAGGTCTTTAAGACAGCGGGAGAGCTGCTGACAGTAACCCGCTGTAATCATTTTGTGTTGCTGTGTTGTGTTCTGTTTGTGTAAAACAGTACAGAATCATTGGGCAGAAAGGGAGAGACTTACAGGAGGACATAATCACAGCGGCTCTCCCTTCTGAGCGCACTACATGCTCCGCCAGGGTTTCATGCAGGTTTCTGTGCTGCTGGACCCATTTCTGTGGCGTCAACAGAGGTATCTAGGCCATACACATTGCTCAGGCTCCCAGTGCCAGGGGACACGGGGCTGCTGGGGGCTCAGTGCCCCAGGGAGGAAATCCCAGGAGCTCCTGGAAGGACGATCCTCAGCTGGAGCAGAGCTCAGGGGCACAGGGTCTGAGGGTCAGCTTCCTCCAACTTCAGCGCAAGAACACTGTGTTCCTTACAGGCAAACCTCAGGTCTAGAGAGCCCTGGGAGGCCCAGCTCCCTGCCCAGCAGAGATGCCTGCCCAGGCCAAGACGCTGGGAAAGGACTCAGTAGCTGGGTAGTTTGAGGACTGCACGTGTGGCTCAAGTGAAATGCTCCCGGACGCCTGGCTCCCACAAGGGCACTTCCAGGTTCTCTGAGACTCAACTTCTCATTGTTAAAGTAAAAACAAAAGATGAATAAAAAGCAAGGAGCACCTGTCTGTGGCAGAGAATCCAGGTCCCAGATGAGCAGCGTGTGCACCGGTGTGCGACATGCCCTGCATGTGCCCTGGGGTGCAAATGACAGGAAAGAAAGCAGGAGGCAAAAGCAGCCTCTGAAGACTTCAGGGCCGGCCTTTCCTGAAACCCAGGGCAGATCTCAGGCACACACTGGCTGTCTCATCGCAGCCTGAACCTCACCAGAGGAAAGGGAACTGGGAGAGAGGGAGGAAACAGATCAGAGATGTGTACCCGCCCTGTGCCGCCTCCGCGGGGCGTGTGATCACCGTCACTGCGCACTTGTACTGAAAAAAATCTATTTTGACATAAACTTAAACATCGTCTATGGCTCAGTGTCTTATTGACCCCAGCTCCATTCTTCTGAGGCTTCCCAAGGTCAGCTAGAGAAAATTCCAATCTTCTTGTTGGCCAGGACAGCACAAAATCAGCATCACCCCATCCTTCCCTCTCCCTCACACCCAGCGGATCCCCTCAGGACCCCAGGTCCCAGCCCTCTCCTTACTCCACAGCTGGTTCCCAGGCCCCTGCTGCTCGCTTCCCAGCATCCTCAGGGCCCTCCCTCCACGAGCAGAGCCAGGTATACAGGGATTCCTGGGACCAGCAGCCAGGGCAGTGGGCAGCACGGGAAGGTGGGCGCATGCGCTCATCCTCCTGCCAGACACTGCGTGCACATGTGCACACACTCCCAGCGGCCAAGGCATGCACATGCGCACACACTCCTGCCAGCCGCTGCTATCCTGCCAGGCTCTGCCAGGCTGCCAGTCCAGGGCCTGACACAGTTGGTCAGATAAAGATGGGACAGCGGACTCTCGAACTTCACACCTGCCTTTCATGGAAATCAGTGCCTTGAGAGCAGAACTTGGACAGAAGGAGACAGGAATCTGCCGAGGAGAACTCCACAGATGACTACAAACATGATCAGTCAGGAAGACAGCCAGCCAAGCGCTGGTTTCCTCTGGGAAGTGCCTGAGTCCTGTGACACCAGGACAGCACAGTACTATGGGGACAAGTACGGGGATGCAAGCATCTAATCCCAGCCCTGAAGGAGCCTGGGGCAGAAGCAGCCAAAGCTCAAGACCAGCCTGGGCATCTTGGCAACTTAGCAAGACTCAGTCTCAAAATGAAAAAAAAAAGGGGGGGCTTAGTGTGAAGACCCTGGGTTCACTCACACCAACACCACTTAGTCCCTCCAGCTCAAAGAAAATGAAAGGAACAGAACTGTAGCTATATCCAGGGCCTTCTCTGGAAGACACGGCCTCCTGGGAAGACATGGCCCTGACCAGCAACAAGAGCAGGCACCTGAGGAACAAGCCCATGGGGGCTGAGCTGGGTGCTCTCACCTGGGGCGGAGGTCCTCACACAAGGCCCAGCAACCGCCTAGGAGAGAAAAGAAAAGAGAAAGCAAGGAACCCCTCCCACACAACCATACAGACAGTTTGGATGTCACTGTCCCTGTCACCATGCCTGAAGCCTGAGATGCCTGACAGCGCCACCTGCCAGAGGTCAAGGCAAGCATCCCGGGAAGCCAGTGCCCAGGGCAGCAGCCTTGTGTCCTCTAAGAGTAGGGTCAGAATGGCCCCACAAGCACCCTCCTCACCCAGTGGGGACTGCAGGCTGAGCCTCGTCCTCCCGACTCCACATCTTCTTCCTCTCTGCAAAGGCCTCCATGCTGGCTGCTTCCTCTAACTCACATAAAGGGTCTGAGGTGCGCATGAAGTTTGTAGCAAGATGCTCTGTGCAGAAAAGGTTTTGGCAGCAGGGCGAAGAGGGCAGAAGTGTGGTGGCTGCTCGCTCAGCACGCGGCCCTTGCGCTGTCCCTTTCCGGAATCTCCATCTCGTAGACCCCTTTCGCGCCTAAGATCTGCTCTGTCCGTCGCGAGCTAGCCCTGGCCCCTTGGTGTCCAGGCCCCAAGGGGTACAGGCGGGATCAAAGGCTGTTTCCCCAGGGACAGTCCAGAGCACCCCCTCCACCTCCTGCCCAGAGGAGCAGCCCTCGGGCCCCCTCTAGCGGCCGCCCACGTGCTCGCTCCCGCCAAGGTGAATCTGCCTTCTGACTAAGGCGCTGGATGGTCTCACTCCAGGGGCCTCCTGGTCCTCCGCAGGGTGCCCTGCACACTCTCAGACGCTCTCGAGCTCGAGCCACACGCAAAGGGGCAC